>NW_027095888.1:147500-192500 GCF_963924715.1 Thunnus thynnus | reverse complement strand
AAGAAAGTAAATCTAAATATGTGGTGTGCTTTGGTAGTGATAATGAAGGACATATGATTTCTGTTTAATGGGATTAAAAATGCACAACCATCAGCATGTTCTGTCAATTAAGGTTTAATTAAGGAGCAGGAAGCAGCAGGAAACAATAATTTTATTACTTTTCCAACCAAATTGTTTTCTTATTTTAAGTTTTTATGGTTCAGTTTTAACATTTTTCTCTCAGGTGTAAATAATGTAAACGAGACTCAGCTGAGGACCATCGCCTCAGATCCTGATGAAATTCACATGTTCAGTGTCATCGACTCCTCGTTCCTCCTGGACATCGTTGCCAACCTCACCATCAACCTCTGTAACAGTGCCAACAGCTCAGGTAGGCAAAGAGTCTGTTATCATCAAACAGTGATACATGTTAACACCACACTTATCTGCTGGTGTCAGAATTAATCTTTAGATATCAAGTTTTAAAAGCTGTTAAACATTTTGGATTCTTACAGTTAGATATAAAGTTATCTTACTGCTGGTTAGTTCTTTATTTTAATCTATCAGAATATTGTCAGACTCAGGTATGATAACAGAGAAAAGATCAGAAAATTCATCTATAAAACCAACAATGTATATTTATTATGAAGCTTTATTTATTCAGGAATCTCATTGAGATTATGGGGGTGAAATCCAGTGTTTTTATAAAGCCTTTAGAAAGCCAGCCAGGGAGAACTTGTTGACACGTATTCACATAGTTGTTAATAATCCACAACTCCACAGAAGGGCAGAGATCTGTTCATTCATCTTTTGACCATCCAAAAGAAATCCGCCTGAGCTTCTCTCAAATGGAGAACTTGGTAACATCCAACCTGTTGTTCTGTTACATTAACACAGTTCATACATTTACACGGTCAAAAACTTGATTTGTTGAACTCTTAACTTTCTTCTGACTTTCTTCTAACGTAAGTGTCGTTTCTTAAAGCAAGCGTGAACTTTGTAACCTTCTGCCCATGTGCAGTAGCCATGTCTCAATATGAGCTCACTATTCAAACAAATTACTCATTTCAATAAACAAACATAATTTATGTCATAATAAATATATTCTCTTCCTTGCAATAACATGAAATATAACAAAACTCAATTCTACTTACAGTCAATTATGGCTCTTACAAACATCTGAGTCCGTTTTGCAAGAGAGACCTGAGACACTGCCGGCCCTCTAGCGGTCAACGGCAGGGGGCGCTCTGGTCACCGGCTGCTCACTGCAGCCCTCTAGTGGTCATTGGCAGGGGGCTCTCTAGTCGCCGGCTGCTCACTGCAGCCCTCTAGCAGTCATTGGCAGGGGGCTCTCTAGTCGCCGGCTGCTCACTGCAGCCCTCTAGCGGTCATCGGCAGGGGGCGCTCTCGTCGCTGGCTGTTTGCTGACTACACACTGCAGCCCTCTAGCGGTCATCGGCAGGGGGAGCTCTGGTCGCCGGCTGCTCACTGCAGCCCTCTAGAAGTCATCGGCAGGGGGCGCTCTGGTCGCCGGCTGCTCACTGCAGCTCTCTAGCGGTCATCGGCAAGGGGCGCTCTGGTCGCCGGCTGCTCACTGCCGGCCCTCTAGCGGTCACCGGCAGGGGGCGCTCTGGTCGCCAGCTGCTCACTGCAGCCCTCTAGCGGTCATCGGCAGGGGGCGCTCTCGTCGCTGGCTGTTTGCTGGCTACACACTGCAGCCCTCTAGCGGTCATCGGCAGGGGGAGCTCTGGTCGCCGGCTGCTCACTGCAGCCCTCTAGCAGTCATCGGCAGGGGGCGCTCTGGTCGCCGGCTGCTCACTGCCGGCCCTCTAGCGGTCATCGGCAGGGTGCGCTCTGGTCGCCGGCTGCTCACTGCAGCCCTCTAGCGGTCATCGGCAGGGGGCGCTCTGGTCGCCAGCTGCTCACTGCCGGCCCTCTAGCGGTCATCGGCAGGGGACGCTCTGGTCGCCGGCTGCTCACTGCAGCCCTCTAGCGGTCATCGGCAGGGGGCGCTCTGGTTGCTAGCTGCTCACTGCAGCCTGCTAGCAGTCATCGGCAGGGGGCGCTCTGGTCGCCGGCTGCTCACTGCAGCCCTCTAGCCGTCATCGGCAGGGGACGCTCTGGTCGCCGGCTGCTCTCTGCAGCCCTCTAGCGGTCATCGGCAGGGGGCGCTCTGGTCGCTGGCTATTCGCTGGTTGTTCACTGCAGCCCTCTAGCGGTCATTGGCAGGGGGCGCTCTGGTCGCCAGCTGCTCACTGCCGCCTTCTAGCGGTCATCAGCAGGGGGGCGCTGTGGTCGCTGGCTGATCGCTGGTTGTTCACTGCAGCTCTCTAGCGGTCATCAGCTGGGGGCGCTCTGGTCGCCGGCTGCTCACTGCCGACCCTCTAGCGGTCATCGGCAGGGGGCGCTCTGGTCGCCAGCTGCTCACTGCCGCCCTCTAGTGGTCATCAGCAGGGGGCGCTGTGGTCGCCAGCTGCTCACTGCAGCCCTCTAGCAGTCATCAGCAGGGGGCGCTGTGGTTGCCGGCTGCTCTCTGCAGCCCTCTAGCGGTCATCAGCAGGGGGCGCTGTGGTCGCCGGCTGCTCTCTGCAGCCCTCTAGCAGTCATCAGCAGGGGGCGCTCTGGTCGCCGGCTGCTCACTGCCGGCCCTCTAGCGGTCATCAGCAGGGGGCGCTCTGGTCGCTGGCTATTCGCCGGCTGCTCTCTGCAGCCCTCTAGCGGTCATCTGCAGGGGGCGCTCTCGTCGCTGGCTGTTTGTTGGCTACACACTGCAGCCTTCTAGCGGTCATCGGCAGGGGGCGCTCTGGTCGCTGGCTATTCGCCGGCTGCTCTCTGCAGCCCTCTAGCGGTCATCTGCAGGGGGCGCTCTGGTCGCTGGCTATTCGCCGGCTGCTCTCTGCAGCCCTCTAGCGGTCATCTGCAGGGGGCGCTCTGGTCGCTGGCTATTCGCCGGCTGCTCTCTGCAGCCCTCTAGCGGTCATCTGCAGGGGGCGCTCTCATCGCTGGCTGTTTGCTGGCTACACATTGCAGCCCTCTAGCAGTCATCGGCAGGGGGCGCTCTGGTCGCCGGCTGCTCACTGCCGGCCCTCTAGCGGTCATCAGCAGGGGGCGCTCTGGTCGCCGGCTGCTCACTGCCGGCCCTCTAGCGGTCATCGGCAGGGGGCGCTCTGGTCGCCAGCTGCTCACTGCCGCCCTCTAGCAGTCATCAGCAGGGGGCGCTGTGGTCGCCAGCTGCTCACTGCAGCCCTCTAGCAGTCATCAGCAGGGGGCGCTGTGGTCGCTGGCTGCTCTCTGCAGCCCTCTAGCGTTCATCAGCAGGAGGCGCTCTGGTCGCTGACTGCTCACTGCCGGCCCTCTAGCGGTCATCAGCAGGGGGCGCTCTGGTCACTGACTGCTCACTGCCGGCCCTCTAGCGGTCATCAGCAGGGGGCACTCTGGTCGCCAGCTGCTCACTGCAGCCCTCAAGCAGTCATCAGCAGGGGGCGCTGTGGTCGCCAGCTGCTCACTGCAGCCCTCTAGCAGTCATCAGCAGGGGGCGCTGTGGTCGCTGGCTGCTCTCTGCAGCCCTCTAGCGGTCATCTGCAGGGGGCGCTCTGGTCGCTGGCTATTCGCCGGCTGCTTTCTGCAGCCCTCTAGCGGTCATCTGCAGGGGGCGCTCTCGTCGCTGGCTGTTTGCTGGCTACACATTGCAGCCCTCTAGCAGTCATCGGCAGGGGGCGCTCTGGTCGCCGGCTGCTCACTGCCGGCCCTCTAGCGGTCATCAGCAGGGGGCGCTCTGGTCGCCGGCTGCTCACTGCCGGCCCTCTAGCGGTCATCGGCAGGGGGCGCTCTGGTCGCCAGCTGCTCACTGCCGCCCTCTAGCAGTCATCAGCAGGGGGCGCTGTGGTCGTCAGCTGCTCACTGCAGCCCTCTAGCAGTCATCAGCAGGGGGCGCTGTGGTCGCTGGCTGCTCTCTGCAGCCCTCTAGCGGTCATCAGCAGGGGGCGCTCTGGTCGCTGACTGCTCACTGCCGGCCCTCTAGCGGTCATCAGCAGGGGGCGCTCTGGTCGCTGACTGCTCACTGCCGGCCCTCTAGCGGTCATCAGCAGGGGGCACTCTGGTCGCCAGCTGCTCTCTGCAGCCCTCTAGCGTTCATCAGCAGGAGGCGCTCTGGTCGCTGACTGCTCACTGCCGGCCCTCTAGCGGTCATCAGCAGGGGGCGCTCTGGTCACTGACTGCTCACTGCCGGCCCTCTAGCGGTCATCAGCAGGGGGCACTCTGGTCGCCGGCTGCTCACTGCAGCCCTCTAGCGGTCATCGGCAGGGGGCGCTCTGGTCGCCAGCTGCTCACTGCCGGCCCTCTAGCGGTCATCGGCAGGGGACGCTCTGGTCGCCGGCTGCTCACTGCAGCCCTCTAGCGGTCATCGGCAGGGGGCGCTCTGGTTGCTAGCTGCTCACTGCAGCCTGCTAGCAGTCATCGGCAGGGGGCGCTCTGGTCGCCGGCTGCTCACTGCAGCCCTCTAGCCGTCATCGGCAGGGGACGCTCTGGTCGCCGGCTGCTCTCTGCAGCCCTCTAGCGGTCATCGGCAGGGGGCGCTCTGGTCGCTGGCTATTCGCTGGTTGTTCACTGCAGCCCTCTAGCGGTCATTGGCAGGGGGCGCTCTGGTCGCCAGCTGCTCACTGCCGCCTTCTAGCGGTCATCAGCAGGGGGGCGCTGTGGTCGCTGGCTGATCGCTGGTTGTTCACTGCAGCTCTCTAGCGGTCATCAGCTGGGGGCGCTCTGGTCGCCGGCTGCTCACTGCCGACCCTCTAGCGGTCATCGGCAGGGGGCGCTCTGGTCGCCGGCTGCTCACTGCCGGCCCTCTAGCGGTCATCAGCAGGGGGCGCTCTGGTCGCTGGCTATTCGCTGGTTGTTCACTGCAGCCCTCTAGCGGTCATCGGCAGGGGGCGCTCTCGTCGCTGGCTGTTTGCTGGCTACACACTGCAGCCCTCTAGCGGTCATCGGCAGGGGGCTCTCTAGTCGCCGGCTGCTCACTGCAGCCCCCTAGCGGTCATCTGCAGGGGGCGCTCTGGTCGCCAGCTGCTCACTGCAGCCCTCTAGCAGTCATCTGCAGGGGGCTCTCTGGTCGCCAGCTGCTCACTGCCGGCCCTCTAGCGGTCATTGGCAGGGGGCTCTCTGGTCGCCGGCTGCTCACTGCAGCCCTCTAGTGGTCATCGGCAGGGGGCGCTCTCGTCACTGGCTGTTTGCTGGCTACACACTGCAGCCCTCTAGCGGTCATCGGCAGGGGGCGCTCTGGTCGCCGGCTGCTCACTGCAGCCCGCTAGCAGTCATTGGCAGGGGACGCTGTGGTCGCCGGCTGCTCTCTGCAGCCCTCTAGCGGTCATCGGCAGGAGGCGCTCTCGTCGCTGGCTGTTTGCTGGCTACACACTGCAGCCCTCTAGTGGTCATCTGCAGGGGGCGCTCTCATCGCTGGCTGTTTGCTGGCTGCTCACTGCAGCCCTCTAGCGGTCATTGGCAGGGGACGCTGTGGTCGCCGGCTGCTCTCTGCAGCCCTCTAGCGGTCATCGGCAGGGGGCGCTCTCGTCGCTGGCTGTTTGCTGGCTACACACTGCAGCCCTCTAGCGGTCATCTGCAGGGGGCGCTCTGGTCGCCAGCTGCTCACTGCCGGCCCTCTAGCGGTCATCGGCAGGGGGCGCTCTGGTCGCCGGCTGCTCACTGCAGCCCGCTAGCAGTCATTGGCAGGGGACGCTGTGGTCGCCGGCTCCTCTCTGCAGCCCTCTAGCGGTCATCGGCAGGAGGCGCTCTCGTCGCTGGCTGTTTGCTGGCTACACACTGCAGCCCTCTAGTGGTCATCTGCAGGGGGCGCTCTCATCGCTGGCTGTTTGCTGGCTGCTCACTGCAGCCCTCTAGCGGTCATTGGCAGGGGACGCTGTGGTCGCCGGCTGCTCTCTGCAGCCCTCTAGCGGTCATCGGCAGGGGGCGCTCTCGTCGCTGGCTGTTTGCTGGCTACACACTGCAGCCCTCAAGCGGTCATCTGCAGGGGGCGCTCTGGTCGCCAGCTGCTCACTGCCGGCCCTCTAGCGGTCATCGGCAGGGGGCGCTCTGGTCGCCAGCCGCTCACTGCCGGCCCTCTAGCGGTCATCGGCAGGGGGCGCTCTGGTCGCTGGCTATTCACCGGCTGCTCTCTGCAGCCCTCTAGCGGTCATCTGCAGGGGGCGCTCTCGTCGCTGGCTGTTTGCTGGCTACACACTGCAGCCCTCTAGCAGTCATCGGCAGGGGGCGCTCTGGTCGCCGGCTGCTCACTGCCGGCCCTCTAGCGGTCATCGGCAGGGGGCGCTGTGGTCGCCGGCTGCTCACTGCCGGCCCTCTAGCGGTCATCGGCAGGGGGCGCTCTGGTCGCCAGCTGCTCACTGCCGCCCTCTAGCAGTCATCAGCAGGGGGCGCTCTGGTCGCCAGCTGCTCACTGCAGCCCTCTAGCGGTCATCAGCAGGGGGCGCTGTGGTCGCCGGCTGCTCTCTGCAGCCCTCTAGCGGTCATCAGCAGGGGGCGCTGTGGTCGCCGGCTGCTCTCTGCAGCCCTCTAGCGGTCATCAGCAGGGGGCGCTGTGGTCGCCGGCTGCTCTCTGCAGCCCTCTAGCGGTCATCGGCAGGGGGCGCTCTGGTCGCCAGCTGCTCACTGCCGCCCTCTAGTGGTCATCAGCAGGGGGCGCTGTGGTCGCCAGCTGCTCACTGCAGCCCTCTAGCGGTCATCAGCAGGGGGCGCTGTGGTCGCCGGCTGCTCTCTGCAGCCCTCTAGCGGTCATCAGCAGGGGGCGCTGTGGTCGCCGGCTGCTCTCTGCAGCCCTCTAGCGGTCATCAGCAGGGGGCGCTGTGGTCGCCGGCTGCTCTCTGCAGCCCTCTAGCGGTCATCGGCAGGGGGCGCTCTGGTCGCCAGCTGCTCACTGCCGCCCTCTAGTGGTCATCAGCAGGGGGCGCTGTGGTCGCCAGCTGCTCACTGCAGCCCTCTAGCAGTCATCAGCAGGGGGCGCTGTGGTCGCTGGCTGCTCTCTGCAGCCCTCTAGCGGTCATCAGCAGGAGGCGCTCTGGTCGCTGACTGCTCACTGCCGGCCCTCTAGCGGTCATCAGCAGGGGGCGCTCTGGTCACTGACTGCTCACTGCCGGCCCTCTAGCGGTCATCAGCAGGGGGCACTCTGGTCGCCAGCTGCTCACTGCAGCCCTCTAGCAGTCATCAGCAGGGGGCGCTGTGGTCGCCAGCTGCTCACTGCAGCCCTCTAGCAGTCATCAGCAGGGGGCGCTGTGGTCGCTGGCTGCTCTCTGCAGCCCTCTAGCGGTCATCTGCAGGGGGCGCTCTGGTCGCTGGCTATTCGCCGGCTGCTTTCTGCAGCCCTCTAGCGGTCATCTGCAGGGGGCGCTCTCGTCGCTGGCTGTTTGCTGGCTACACATTGCAGCCCTCTAGCAGTCATCGGCAGGGGGCGCTCTGGTCGCCGGCTGCTCACTGCCGGCCCTCTAGCGGTCAAGAGCAGGGGGCGCTCTGGTCGCCGGCTGCTCACTGCCGGCCCTCTAGCGGTCATCGGCAGGGGGCGCTCTGGTCGCCAGCTGCTCACTGCCGCCCTCTAGCAGTCATCAGCAGGGGGCGCTGTGGTCGCCAGCTGCTCACTGCAGCCCTCTAGCAGTCATCAGCAGGGGGCGCTGTGGTCGCTGGCTGCTCTCTGCAGCCCTCTAGCGGTCATCAGCAGGAGGCGCTCTGGTCGCTGACTGCTCACTGCCGGCCCTCTAGCGGTCATCAGCAGGGGGCGCTCTGGTCACTGACTGCTCACTGCCGGCCCTCTAGCGGTCATCAGCAGGGGGCACTCTGGTCGCCAGCTGCTCACTGCAGCCCTCTAGCAGTCATCAGCAGGGGGCGCTGTGGTCGCCAGCTGCTCACTGCAGCCCTCTAGCAGTCATCAGCAGGGGGCGCTGTGGTCGCTGGCTGCTCTCTGCAGCCCTCTAGCGGTCATCTGCAGGGGGCGCTCTGGTCGCTGGCTATTCGCCGGCTGCTTTCTGCAGCCCTCTAGCGGCCATCTGCAGGGGGCGCTCTCGTCGCTGGCTGTTTGCTGGCTACACATTGCAGCCCTCTAGCAGTCATCGGCAGGGGGCGCTCTGGTCGCCGGCTGCTCACTGCCGGCCCTCTAGCGGTCATCAGCAGGGGGCGCTCTGGTCGCCGGCTGCTCACTGCCGGCCCTCTAGCGGTCATCGGCAGGGGGCGCTCTGGTCGCCAGCTGCTCACTGCCGCCCTCTAGCAGTCATCAGCAGGGGGCGCTGTGGTCGTCAGCTGCTCACTGCAGCCCTCTAGCAGTCATCAGCAGGGGGCGCTGTGGTCGCTGGCTGCTCTCTGCAGCCCTCTAGCGGTCATCAGCAGGGGGCGCTCTGGTCGCTGACTGCTCACTGCCGGCCCTCTAGCGGTCATCAGCAGGGGGCGCTCTGGTCGCTGACTGCTCACTGCCGGCCCTCTAGCGGTCATCAGCAGGGGGCACTCTGGTCGCCAGCTGCTCACTGCAGCCCTCTAGCAGTCATCAGCAGGGGGCGCTGTGGTCGCCGGCTGCTCACTGCAGCCCTCTAGCCGTCATCGGCAGGGGACGCTCTGGTCGCCGGCTGCTCTCTGCAGCCCTCTAGCGGTCATCGGCAGGGGGCGCTCTGGTCGCTGGCTATTCGCTGGTTGTTCACTGCAGCCCTCTAGCGGTCATTGGCAGGGGGCGCTCTCGTCGCTGGCTGTTTGCTGGCTACACACTGCAGCCCTCTAGTGGTCATCTGCAGGGGGCGCTCTCATCGCTGGCTGTTTGCTGGCTGCTCACTGCAGCCCTCTAGCGGTCATTGGCAGGGGACGCTGTGGTCGCCGGCTGCTCTCTGCAGCCCTCTAGCGGTCATCGGCAGGGGGCGCTCTCGTCGCTGGCTGTTTGCTGGCTACACACTGCAGCCCTCTAGCGGTCATCTGCAGGGGGCGCTCTCGTCGCCAGCTGCTCACTGCCGGCCCTCTAGCGGTCATCGGCAGGGGGCGCTCTGGTCGCCAGCCGCTCACTGCCGGCCCTCTAGCGGTCATCGGCAGGGGGCGCTCTGGTCGCTGGCTATTCGCCGGCTGCTCTCTGCAGCCCTCTAGCGGTCATCTGCAGGGGGCGCTCTCGTCGCTGGCTGTTTGCTGGCTACACACTGCAGCCCTCTAGCAGTCATCGGCAGGGGGCGCTCTGGTCGCCGGCTGCTCACTGCCGGCCCTCTAGCGGTCATCGGCAGGGGGCGCTGTGGTCGCCGGCTGCTCACTGCCGGCCCTCTAGCGGTCATCGGCAGGGGGCGCTCTGGTCGCCAGCTGCTCACTGCCGCCCTCTAGCAGTCATCAGCAGGGGGCGCTGTGGTCGCCAGCTGCTCACTGCAGCCCTCTAGCAGTCATCAGCAGGGGGCGCTGTGGTCGCCGGCTGCTCTCTGCAGCCCTCTAGCGGTCATCAGCAGGGGGCGCTCTGGTCGCTGACTGCTCACTGCCGGCCCTCTAGCGGTCATCAGCAGGGGGCGCTCTGGTCGCTGACTGCTCACTGCCGGCCCTCTAGCGGTCATCAGCAGGGGGCACTCTGGTCGCCAGCTGCTCACTGCAGCCCTCTAGCAGTCATCAGCAGGGGGCGCTGTGGTCGCCGGCTGCTCACTGCAGCCCTCTAGCCGTCATCGGCAGGGGACGCTCTGGTCGCCGGCTGCTCTCTGCAGCCCTCTAGCGGTCATCGGCAGGGGGCGCTCTGGTCGCTGGCTATTCGCTGGTTGTTCACTGCAGCCCTCTAGCGGTCATTGGCAGGGGGCGCTCTGGTCGCCAGCTGCTCACTGCCGCCTTCTAGCGGTCATCAGCAGGGGGGCGCTGTGGTCGCTGGCTGATCGCTGGTTGTTCACTGCAGCTCTCTAGCGGTCATCAGCTGGGGGCGCTCTGGTCGCCGGCTGCTCACTGCCGGCCCTCTAGCCGTCATCAGCAGGGGGCGCTCTGGTCGCTGGCTATTCGCTGGTTGTTCACTGCAGCCCTCTAGCGGTCATCGGCAGGGGGCGCTCTCGTCGCTGGCTGTTTGCTGGCTACACACTGCAGCCCTCTAGCGGTCATCGGCAGGGGGCTCTCTAGTCGCCGGCTGCTCACTGCAGCCCCCTAGCGGTCATCTGCAGGGGGCGCTCTGGTCGCCAGCTGCTCACTGCAGCCCTCTAGCAGTCATCTGCAGGGGGCTCTCTGGTCGCCAGCTGCTCACTGCCGGCCCTCTAGCGGTCATCGGCAGGGGGCTCTCTGGTCGCCGGCTGCTCACTGCAGCCCTCTAGTGGTCATCGGCAGGGGGCGCTCTCGTCACTGGCTGTTTGCTGGCTACACACTGCAGCCCGCTAGCAGTCATTGGCAGGGGACGCTGTGGTCGCCGGCTGCTCTCTGCAGCCCTCTAGCGGTCATCAGCAGGGGGCGCTGTGGTCGCCGGCTTCTCTCTGCAGCCCTCTAGCGGTCATCAGCAGGGGGCGCTGTGGTCGCCGGCTGCTCTCTGCAGCCCTCTAGCGGTCATCGGCAGGGGGCGCTCTGGTCGCCAGCTGCTCACTGCCGCCCTCTAGTGGTCATCAGCAGGGGGCGCTGTGGTCGCCAGCTGCTCACTGCAGCCCTCTAGCAGTCATCAGCAGGGGGCGCTGTGGTCGCCGGCTGCTCTCTGCAGCCCTCTAGTGGTCATCAGCAGGGGGCGCTGTGGTCGCCGGCTGCTCTCTGCAGCCCTCTAGCAGTCATCAGCAGGGGGCGCTCTGGTCGCCGGCTGCTCACTGCCGGCCCTCTAGCGGTCATCAGCAGGGGGCGCTCTGGTCGCTGGCTATTCGCCGGCTGCTCTCTGCAGCCCTCTAGCGGTCATCTGCAGGGGGCGCTCTCGTCGCTGGCTGTTTGTTGGCTACACACTGCAGCCTTCTAGCGGTCATCGGCAGGGGGCGCTCTGGTCGCTGGCTATTCGCCGGCTGCTCTCTGCAGCCCTCTAGCGGTCATCTGCAGGGGGCGCTCTGGTCGCTGGCTATTCGCCGGCTGCTCTCTGCAGCCCTCTAGCGGTCATCTGCAGGGGGCGCTCTGGTCGCTGGCTATTCGCCGGCTGCTCTCTGCAGCCCTCTAGCGGTCATCTGCAGGGGGCGCTCTGGTCGCTGGCTATTCGCCGGCTGCTCTCTGCAGCCCTCTAGCGGTCATCTGCAGGGGGCGCTCTCATCGCTGGCTGTTTGCTGGCTACACATTGCAGCCCTCTAGCAGTCATCGGCAGGGGGCGCTCTGGTCGCCGGCTGCTCACTGCAGCCCTCTAGTGGTCATCTGCAGGGGGCGCTCTCATCGCTGGCTGTTTGCTGGCTGCTCACTGCAGCCCTCTAGCGGTCATTGGCAGGGGACGCTGTGGTCGCCGGCTGCTCTCTGCAGCCCTCTAGCGGTCATCGGCAGGGGGCGCTCTCGTCGCTGGCTGTTTGCTGGCTACACACTGCAGCCCTCTAGCGGTCATCTGCAGGGGGCGCTCTCGTCGCCAGCTGCTCACTGCCGGCCCTCTAGCGGTCATCGGCAGGGGGCGCTCTGGTCGCCAGCCGCTCACTGCCGGCCCTCTAGCGGTCATCGGCAGGGGGCGCTCTGGTCGCTGGCTATTCGCCGGCTGCTCTCTGCAGCCCTCTAGCGGTCATCTGCAGGGGGCGCTCTCGTCGCTGGCTGTTTGCTGGCTACACACTGCAGCCCTCTAGCAGTCATCGGCAGGGGGCGCTCTGGTCGCCGGCTGCTCACTGCCGGCCCTCTAGCGGTCATCGGCAGGGGGCGCTGTGGTCTGCCGGCTGCTCACTGCCGGCCCTCTAGCGGTCATCGGCAGGGGGCGCTCTGGTCGCCAGCTGCTCACTGCCGCCCTCTAGCAGTCATCAGCAGGGGGCGCTCTGGTCGCCAGCTGCTCACTGCAGCCCTCTAGCAGTCATCAGCAGGGGGCGCTGTGGTCGCCGGCTGCTCTCTGCAGCCCTCTAGCGGTCATCAGCAGGGGGCGCTGTGGTCGCCGGCTGCTCTCTGCAGCCCTCTAGCGGTCATCAGCAGGGGGCGCTGTGGTCGCCGGCTGCTCTCTGCAGCCCTCTAGCGGTCATCGGCAGGGGGCGCTCTGGTCGCCAGCTGCTCACTGCCGCCCTCTAGTGGTCATCAGCAGGGGGCGCTGTGGTCACCAGCTGCTCACTGCAGCCCTCTAGCAGTCATCAGCAGGGGGCGCTGTGGTCGCCGGCTGCTCTCTGCAGCCCTCTAGCGGTCATCAGCAGGGGGCGCTGTGGTCGCCGGCTGCTCTCTGCAGCCCTCTAGCAGTCATCAGCAGGGGGCGCTCTGGTCGCCGGCTGCTCACTGCCGGCCCTCTAGCGGTCATCAGCAGGGGGCGCTCTGGTCGCTGGCTATTCGCCGGCTGCTCTCTGCAGCCCTCTAGCGGTCATCTGCAGGGGGCGCTCTCGTCGCTGGCTGTTTGTTGGCTACACACTGCAGCCTTCTAGCGGTCATCGGCAGGGGGCGCTCTGGTCGCTGGCTATTCGCCGGCTGCTCTCTGCAGCCCTCTAGCGGTCATCTGCAGGGGGCGCTCTAGTCGCTGGCTATTCGCCGGCTGCTCTCTGCAGCCCTCTAGCGGTCATCTGCAGGGGGCGCTCTGGTCGCTGGCTATTCGCCGGCTGCTCTCTGCAGCCCTCTAGCGGTCATCTGCAGGGGGCGCTCTGGTCGCTGGCTATTCGCCGGCTGCTCTCTGCAGCCCTCTAGCGGTCATCTGCAGGGGGCGCTCTCAACGCTGGCTGTTTGCTGGCTACACATTGCAGCCCTCTAGCAGTCATCGGCAGGGGGCGCTCTGGTCGCCGGCTGCTCACTGCCGGCCCTCTAGCGGTCATCGGCAGGGGGCGCTCTGGTCGCCAGCTGCTCACTGCCGCCCTCTAGCAGTCATCAGCAGGGGGCGCTGTGGTCGCCAGCTGCTCACTGCAGCCCTCTAGCAGTCATCAGCAGGGGGCGCTGTGGTCGCTGGCTGCTCTCTGCAGCCCTCTAGCGGTCATCAGCAGGGGGCGCTCTGGTCGCTGACTGCTCACTGCCGGCCCTCTAGCGGTCATCAGCAGGGGGCACTCTGGTCGCCACCTGCTCACTGCAGCCCTCTAGCAGTCATCAGCAGGGGGCGCTGTGGTCGCCAGCTGCTCACTGCAGCCCTCTAGCAGTCATCAGCAGGGGGCGCTGTGGTCGCTGGCTGCTCTCTGCAGCCCTCTAGCGGTCATCTGCAGGGGGCGCTCTGGTCGCTGGCTATTCGCCGGCTGCTTTCTGCAGCCCTCTAGCGGTCATCTGCAGGGGGCGCTCTCGTCGCTGGCTGTTTGCTGGCTACACATTGCAGCCCTCTAGCAGTCATCGGCAGGGGGCGCTCTGGTCGCCGGCTGCTCACTGCCGGCCCTCTAGCGGTCATCAGCAGGGGGCGCTCTGGTCGCCGGCTGCTCACTGCCGGCCCTCTAGCGGTCATCGGCAGGGGGCGCTCTGGTCGCCAGCTGCTCACTGCCGCCCTCTAGCAGTCATCAGCAGGGGGCGCTGTGGTCGCCAGCTGCTCACTGCAGCCCTCTAGCAGTCATCAGCAGGGGGCGCTGTGGTCGCTGGCTGCTCTCTGCAGCCCTCTAGCGGTCATCAGCAGGGGGCGCTCTGGTCACTGACTGCTCACTGCCGGCCCTCTAGCGGTCATCAGCAGGGGGCGCTCTGGTCGCTGACTGCTCACTGCCGGCCCTCTAGCGGTCATCAGCAGGGGGCACTCTGGTCGCCAGCTGCTCACTGCAGCCCTCTAGCGGTCATCGGCAAGGGGCGGGTCAGCGCTGCAGACATCACGTTCAGTTGTGGCACATATCATGTTTGTAGTAGAGCTATAGAATGATCATGTTCTCATGTTTCCACTTTGTGTCATTTAGGAAGAAAAATGTGTTTCGTACATTTCTGTCATTTAAAAAATAAAAATGCTGTTTTACTTTCAAAACCACATTGTTGGCTGAGTATCCCGTGGAATAAAGCATTATAGGCTCGTTATAGAATACATCTAGAACAATAATTGTAGAAATAGCCTAATATTAATACAGTAGTAAAAAATGTTTGCTAGAAACTTTAGTACAGCGGTTGCTGTGGGTAGAAAATCAAATCCTGATCTGAGTTGGTTGCTGCTTATTTGCATAAAGTTAAACTCTGCTGAACTTCAGCTTGTAGCTCTTGGTGCTGACATCGTGTTGCTCACTGCTGCCAAGGCGTCTGAAGCCCTTCGTCTCCAGCTTTCATTGGAAATGAACCACTGACAGCTGCTTTTGTCACTTATGAATCTTTGGATGTGAGTGCACAGTAAGCTGTGTTGAAGTTCATTCCAGTAGTAAGGAAACTGGAAACCAGTCTTCCCCAGTTCAGAGCTTGTATTAGGAACTTTTAAAGCTAAACTGCTCTCTGATCTAGTGTCATGGTTTTCAGCTCTGAGCTCAACTAAAGATGTTAAATAACTCAGCAAAGAAAGCAAGGCCTTATAAATGAAGACACAGTCTGCTGCTGCCTTCTAGATGCCAGTGACGACCATCCAACCTTTTCATATAACTCCATCATTTTTTATTACTAGCGGAGGCTAGCTAGCTGTGCATCCCTCCAATCATGCTGCAGCTAACACGCTAGCCTCCCAGCTGGCCCCGACTCTCCCTTTGGATCCAACCGGAGCACCAAGCCCCAGTTAGTTATTCAGGTTAAAGTGGGAAGAAGCAGCAGGTCTGTCGGGCAGCTGAGTGAAGTGGAGCCTGCAGAGGAAACACCGGGACCGTCAGGGTGAAACAGTCCAGGAGGAGCTGCTGTGTTCAGCTGCACAGATAGGAAATCCCTCGGCTGACAGGATGTACCACTCTATTGGAAAACATTTTTTCTTCTACTTCTTTTTGGTTTATAACAGCAGGTGGCAACCAGCGTATTAGGTGCATTACTGCCACCCTCTGCTTCAGACTGTGGACCAAAGATTAAATCCTGCACATTAATCCTGTCTAATAAACTCTAAGAACACTACTGCTGCTCCGACTTGGTAGGTTCATTAATGCTTTAATTTTTTAAATGCTGAGCTCCTGAACTCCAGTCTTCCGAGGTTCTTCCTTCATATATCGTCTTTCTTAATGATACTTAGTAGAACCTATGATTGCATGTGTAATAGTCTCCTCACCCTGGTGGAAAAACATTTGTACATATAATATCAGATATTGGCAAAACATCCAATATCGTACATCCCTAAAACACATATACAGCAGGATGTTTACAGCCGTCTGTGCAGATTACGCTTCACTAAATGCAACAGAAATAGACTTGAAGTGTAAAAAAACACAGGGAGTCTACATGTCACACTACAAGAGAAAGCAGGAGTAGTAGTAGTTTTGAGTTACAATATACTGCATGTATATGATCTTTAATCATTCACATTAACAGTGTAAACAGACCAGTTTGCTGCTCTCTGTCAGCTCAGTGTCAACATGATGATCAGATGTACTGACTTCAGACTAGTGATCAGTTTCTTTAGGATTTTATCAATACTACTACTCTCATCAATACTCCTTATCAGTCCAGTTCTTTATTGATACTGCTTGAAACAAGCAGAACCAAAACCAGATTTTACCATCCAATAATCTCACTCCTTGTTTTCTTCAGGTACTGATAAAAGAACTGACCTTAAAAATATCTCAGGTTTTTAACTGTTTAATACTGGATCCAAGTCAGAACCAGGTTTCAGGGGGCATCCCTACCTCAGACCAGCATTAACAATTACAGTTCACTGTAGTCTGAGCTGAGGTCTGATAGCATGAGCTGCTACTGCTGAAAGCAATAATCTGACAGAGGAAAACAGGAGGAGTCTAATTCAGATTAGCTGTAGCTTCATCCATTATTCTCGTGTGAACAGAGTTATGAGGGGGCGTGACTACCTTATAACAGAGAGACGCCTCCTTTTAAAGTTGTACATATTTATTTCTGGTATCATGCATTGCTGTCCACCACAGTGTCGTTCTTCATGCTACCACAAGATGGAGCCTGAGCAAGACATTTTCAAATCCTACAAATAACTTGAAATATTTTCTATAAATAAAGACTTGAGTCAGGTATGAATGTGCTCTCTCTCTTTATCAGTTCTTACTTTCAAATTCTAAAAAGTTTTATTGGTATGAATGTTGCAGGTAAATATTCCCCAAACTAATGATGGTTCTCTCTCTCCAGACTCTGTCAGGCTGGTGAATGGGACTAGTCTGTGTTCAGGCAGACTGGAGGTGAAGTCTGAGCAGTCGTGGTCCTCAGTGTGTGAAGCTGACTTTGACCAGCAGGATGCAGAGGTTGTCTGTAGGGAGCTCGGCTGTGGGGCTCCTTCAGTCCTCCGGGGGGCGCTCTATGAAGAAGTGGAGGCTCCAATGTGGACCAAAGAGTTCCAGTGTGGAGGCAATGAGTCTGCTCTCCTGGACTGTGGAAGATCAGACTCAGCTAGAAGCACCTGCTCACCTGGCAAAGCTGTTGGACTCACCTGCTCAGGTAGAAGAGGAGCTGCAGCTTTGATTTGGCTTCATTTCTGTTCTAATGAAACTCACTTTATTCTTTTACTGATGACTCTCTTGTTTCTGTTCAGAACCTGTCAGGTTGGTGGGAGGAGCCAGTCGCTGTGCAGGTACACTGGAGGTGAAACGATCAGAGTGGAGACCAGTGAGTGGCTCTTACTGGACCCTAAAGGAAGCAGCAGCAGCCTGCAGAGATCTGGACTGTGGCTCTGCTGTTTCAACAGGAAGCAGAAATGAAGCCTCACGCAGATCTGTATGGTGGATCAGTTCTTACTGTGTTCAGTCTGGATCTGCACTGAGGGAATGTGCATCATCATCTTCCTCTTCCTCCATCGTGGAGCTCACCTGCTCAGGTAAGTCCATCAGTGACATCATCTAAGACAGTAATATTTTCCTTCCTCTGTCACAGTGATAGTCAGTGGCAGTAGCGGACTGTGGGGTCTTGCACACACACACACACACACACACACACACACACACACACACACCTCTTCTATACAGAGAAACGCATTATAGCCATAAAGACGCCTTTGCCTTTACTTTTTTACAGTGAGTCGGCATAAAGCCGCCTCCGTGTGAGCTTTTCATAGCGTAGCGGCGTTCTGGATTCAGAGGCGTGACGGAGATCAGGCTGATCAGAGCTGTAAACTCTGCCATAAGCAAGTAAAGAGACGTTACTAGGACGAGGGGAGGACATTTCTCTTTGTTTGACAACGTTAAAAGTTAAGTTAGACTTTTCTGTCGGCTTCCCGACTCATTTTAAAAAAGACGAGAGAGAGAGAGAGAGAGAGAGAGCAGCTGTGGTCGAGTGAGCTAGAGAGTGAATGGAGAGAGGGAGTGCTAGTAACGTTAGTGAGGAAGCTGATGAATCAGATCATTAAAACGTTATTTTCTGATTGTTTCACAACGGTTACTTTCCAAAGCACAAACACACCTGCATCCCCGCACACCTCCTCAACCCTGCAGCTGTACGCCGCACCGCCTGATGTGGTCTGAATACGGGCTAAACAACAGCGTCAGCTCCCGGTCCCGCCGTGCCGGCTGTCACACAGAACAGCGAGGCGGATTACAGGCGCAGTATTCCCGCTTTGAACGGGCTGTATAAAAGAGGCTGAAGTGCACTCATCACCAACAACTAACATCTAAACAATATAAAAACTATGTCATTAAGAATAAGTCCATTACAAAATCACCTTCTGACACCTGTTAACATGTACTCAAAGCACCGGCTCAACAAGCTGAAACTATGCTAACCTCGTTATTTCTCCCACACATGCATTAGTTAAACTGCCAACCCGGTCTTCCGATGGTAAACGTTCACTCATGTTGCTCAACAAAAAGACAATAAAGGAAAGATTTTCTGAAAGATAGAAATTAGGCCATATTTCTCACAGCAGCAAAGTCCAGCATTACCAACAACAATCTTAATCACCTCTATAGATAATTAATACAGCAGGACTCACCAGTCACTGGAAAACAAAATCCATCCTCCGTTCCTTTCTGCAATGCCTGCCTGCGTGAGTCCTGCGTGAGTCTTACGTGAGGCCTGCGTGAGTCCTGCGTAAGGCCTGCGTGAGTCCTATGTGAGTCCTACGTGAGTCCTGCGTGAGTCCTGCGTGAGGCAAAGGCAGAGGCAGACACATCCAGTTCTAGCTCCAGATACTGGGTTTATGGTTATGATAGTAACTGAAATCAAACTAAATATTTTTTAAAAATCACATAAATTATTTTAATAACTAATTAAATAAAATTGTTTCAATAACCTTATAATTACTGATGTGTAATATTTTATGAACTAATAATGACACCTCTCATAAATGGTCGGGCCTGCAGAGAAGGTCCTGAAGGTCCTGACGGACCTCCTCTGGTCGCTGGTTTCCATTGGACTGAACTGTAAACTTATCCAGGACGACGGCATCCTAAAGGGTAGAGAAGTTAGCTTGTTCCTGGAGGCTCATTGCTTCAAACTGAGACAATCTGCAGCTTTAAGCAACCTGCTGTGGTTCACTCACACACCCTGCAGTTCTCCTGAGCAGCTCAGTCACATCCACCTTACAAGCAACAACTACATTACTAATTAATATACTTGTTGCTTGCTGCCTAAACAAATAAGCAACTGTTTGCTAACAAGTTCAATATATCAAGTTAAAAGCTGATGATATGTCAGTGTTGTGTTCACTACTTGTTTCTGATGGAAACTATTGTGCGTGCAGTGTTGTATGAATGTCTTATTAACATGTTGATCAGCTGTTTTCTGTCTGATCTGAAGGCAGCTAAGGATGTTAATCTGTTTCCTCCTCTGCTCTCTGACTCCTCTGTATTACACATGAATGTAGGAGTTCTCTGTGTTGTGTGATCACCTCTCACTGATCAACGCTCATTTATTTGAACCAAAGCCGTTTCTACTCAAACCAAATCTGCATCATATTCCATCTGCATATATATGACAACAAATTCTACTTTTTACTCATAAAAAACTTCATTTAAGGAATTTAGCTGCATTAACATCAAAATCAAAACAAACTATAAACAAAATAAAATATTTTGATCAAAATGTTTTGAATAAACTATAAATTGATGAACAAGAATAAACATAAAATTGAGTGTAATAAAGTGACACCAGCAAGATCAAGTCTGATCCCAAATCAGACAACTACAGTATTATTTTTAGGGCCTAATGAAACTAAAGGTGCAAATGAACTACAAAGAAATAACAAATTACACACAATTATCACTATGAAGATTAAAACAGAAGACTTTCAGTTATCATCATCATCATCACTGAAGGATAAGTCCTTTTGCAAACCATAGTGACAGTGCATCAAATATGTGTGTAAATGTTGTCCTTGATCTAGTGATGTCACTGTCAGACTGTCAGACTTGACCGACTCAGCCATCAACGTCAGTACGTCAACATGTGAGAATCTGATGATGACTGTGAAACTGGTTTGTTGTGAGCAGGGCTGTAGTGGTAAAAAAAAGCTTGAGTAAACCCTACCTTACCTCAGCCACACCGTCTATATGCCCCTTAATATAGATCCATGTTTGTAATATAACTAAACAACTCAACTGACTTAAGAGGAACTCATTTCCTCAAACTTAAAGCCAAATCAAGACAACAGTTTGACTTCTAGATGAATCAGCATTTAGTGTTTATAACAGAAACTATCTGTCAGTTTTAGTGCTGTGTTTCCAACAGTTACTGAGGTCACCCACCTTTTAACAGCTGTAGAAATCATCATGTTAATAGAGTTGTTGTGTAGTGTTAGTGCCTGTATTCAAAGATCTGTTAGTCCTTTTATAGCAGGTTTTAATCTTGTGCTTTGACTTTTGTTTGTTAGGATGTCCTTTAGTTTACATTTGGATAACAGTTTGTGCTTTTAAAGATATTTTCAGAACAGTAATTCATCTACATACAGGTGGAAGTCAGACTTTACCAGTTTGTTCTGCCTCCTGCTTTAATGTGTTCATGTGTCTCCATCACCTGATGTCTGGGCTGCTTCTATGTGTTTCTCTTTCCCACAATGCTCCCACAAGATGGAGCCTGAGTAAGACAAGTTCAAATCCTACAAATAGCTTGAAATATTTCCTATAAATAAAGACTTGAGTCAGGTATGAATGTGCTCTCTCTCTTTATCAGTTCTTACTTTCATATTCTAAAAAGTTTTATTGGTATGAATGTTGCAGGTAAATATTCCCCAAACTAATGATGGTTCTCTCTCTCCAGACTCTGTCAGGCTGGTGAATGGGACTAGTCTGTGTTCAGGCAGACTGGAGGTGAAGTCTGAGCAGTCCTGGTCCTCAGTGTGTGAAGCTGACTTTGACCAGCAGGATGCAGAGGTGGTCTGTAGGGAGCTCGGCTGTGGGGCTCCTTCAGTCCTCCAGGGGGCGCTCTATGGAGAAGTGGAGGCTCCGATGTGGACCAAAGAGTTCCAGTGTGGAGGCCATGAGTCTGCTCTCCTGGACTGTGGAAGATCAGACTCAGCTAGAAGCACCTGCTCACCTGACAAAGCTGTTGGACTCACCTGCTCAGGTAGAAGAGGAGCTGCAGCTTTGATTTGGCTTCATTTCTGTTCTAATGAAACTCACTTTATTCTTTTACTGATGACTCTCTTGTTTCTGTTCAGAGCCACAGAGCATCAGGTTGGTGGGAGGAGCCAGTCGCTGTGCAGGTACACTGGAGGTGAAACGATCAGAGTGGAGACCAGTGAGTTACTCTGACTGGACCCTGAAGGAAGCAGCAGCAGCCTGCAGAGATCTTGACTGTGGCTCTGCTGTTTCAATAGGAAGCAGAAATGAAGCCTCAGACAGATCTGTATGGTGGATCGATCCTGACTGTGTTCAGTCTGGATCTACACTGAGGGAATGTGCATCATCATCTTCCTCTTCCTCCATCGTGAAGCTCACCTGCTCAGGTAAGTCCATCAGTGACATCATCTATGACTGTAATATTTTCCTTCCTCTGTCACAGTGATAGTCAGTGGCAGTAGCGGACTGTGGGGGTCTTGCACGCACACACACACACACACACACACACACACACACACACACACACACACGCACACACACACCTCTTCTATACAGAGAAACGCATTATATCCAAAAAGACGCCTTTGCCTTTACTTTTTTACAGTGAGCCGGCATAAAGCCGCCTCCGTGTGAGCTTTTCATAGCGTAGCGGCGTTCTGGATTCAGAGGCGTGACGGAGATCAGACTGATCAGAGCTGTAAACTCTGCCATAAGCAAGTAAAGAGACGTTACTAGGACGAGGGGAGGACATTTCTCTTTGTTTGACAACGTTAAAGTTAAGTTAGACTTTTTTGTCGGCTTCCCGACTCATTTTAAAAAAGACGAGAGAGAGAGAGAGAGAGAGAGCAGCTGTGGTCGAGTGAGCTAGAGAGTGAATGGAGAGAGGGAGCGCTAGTAACGTTAGTGAGGAAGCTGATGAATCAGATCATTAAAACGTTATTTTCTGATTGTTTCACAACGGTTACTTTCCAAAGCACAAACACACCTGCATCCCCGCACACCTCCTCAACCCTGCAGCTGTACGCCGCACCGCCTGATGTGGTCTGAATACGGGCTAAACAACAGCGTCAGCTCCCGGTCCCGCCGTGCCGGCTGTCACACAGAACAGCGAGGCGGATTACAGGCGCAGTATTCCCGCTTTGAACGGGCTGTGTAAAAGAGGCTGAAGTGCACTCATCACCAACAACTAACATCTAAACAATATAAAAACTACGTCATTAAGAATAAGTCCATTACAAAATCACCTTCTGACACCTGTTAACAAATGTACTCAAAGCACCGGCTCAACAAGCTGAAACTATGCTAACCTCGTTATTTCTCCCACACATGCATTAGCTAAACTGCCAACCCGGTCTTCCGATGATAAACGTTCACTCATGTTGCTCAACAAACAGACAATAAAGGAAAGATTTTCTGAAAGATAGAAATTAGGCCATATTTCTCACAGCAGCAAAGTCCAGCATTACCAACAACAATCTTAATCACCTCTATAGATAATTAATACAGCAGGACTCACCAGTCACTGGAAAACAAAATCCATCCTCCGTTCCTTTCTGCAATGCCTGCCTGCATGAGTCCTGCGTGAGTCCTGCTTGAGTCCTGCGTGAGTCCTGCGTGAGTCCTACGTGAGTCCTACGTGAGACCTGCGTGAGTCCTATGTAAGTCCTGCGTGAGTCCTACGTGAGTCCCGCGTGAGTCCCGTTTGAGTCCCATGTGAGTCCTATGTGAGTCCTACGTGAGGCCTGCGTGAGTCCTGCGTGAGTCCTACGTGAGTCCTGCGTGAGTCCCGCGTGAGTCCTATGTGAGTCCCGCGTGAGTCCCGCGTGAGTCCCATGTGAGTCCTATGTGAGTCCTACGTGAGGCCTGCGTGAGTCCTGCGTGAGTCCTACGTGAGTCCTATGTGAGTCCCGCGTGAGTCCTGCGTGAGTCCTGCCTGAGTCCTGCCTGAGTCCTGCCTGAGTCCTGCGTGAGGCAAAGGCAGAGGCAGACACATCCAGTTCTAGCTCAAGATACTGGGTTTATGGTTATGATAGTAACTGAAATCAAACTAAATATTTTTTAAAAATCACATAAATTATTTTAATAACTAATTAAATAAAATTGTTTCAATAACCTTATAATTACTGATGTGTAATATTTTATGAACTAATAATGACACCTCTCATAAACGGTCGGGCCTGCAGAGAAGGTCCTGAAGGTCCTGACGGACCTCCTCTTGTCGCTGGTTTCCATTGGACTGAACTGTAAACTTATCCAGGACGACGGCATCCTAAAGGGTAGAGAAGTTAGCTTGTTCCTGGAGGCTCATTGCTTCAAACTGAGACAATCTGCAGCTTTAAGCAACCTGCTGTGGTTCACTCACACACCCTGCAGTTCTCCTGAGCAGCTCAGTCACATCCACCTTACAAGCAACAACTACATTACTAATTAATATACTTGTTGCTTGCTGCCTAAACAAATAAGCAACTGTTTGCTAACAAGTTCAATATATCAAGTTAAAAGCTGATGATATGTCAGTGTTGTGTTCACTACTTGTTTCTGATGGAAACTATTGTGCGTGCAGTGTTGTATGAATGTCTTATTAACATGTTGATCAGCTGTTTTCTGTCTGATCTGAAGGCAGCTAAGGATGTTAATCTGTTTCCTCCTCTGCTCTCTGACTCCTCTGTATTACACATGAATGTAGGAGTTCTCTGTGTTGTGTGATCACCTCTCACTGATCAACGTTCATTTATTTGAACCAAAGCCGTTTCTACTCAAACCAAATCTGCATCATATTCCATCTGCATATATATGACAACAAATTCTACTTTTTACTCATAAAAAACTTCATTTAAGGAATTTAGCTGCATTAACATCAAAATCAAAACAAACTATAAACAAAATAAAATATTTTGATCAAAATGTTTTGAATAAACTATGAATTGATGAACAAGAATAAACATAAAATTGAGTGTAATAAAGTGACACCAGCAAGATCAAGTCTGATCCCAAATCAGACAACTACAGTATTATTTTTAGGGCCTAATGAAACTAAAGGTGCAAATGAACTACAAAGAAATAACAAATTACACACAATTATCACTATGAAGATTAAAACAGAAGACTTTCAGTTATCATCATCATCATCACTGAAGGATAAGTCCTTTTGCAAACCATAGTGACAGTGCATCAAATATGTGTGTAAATGTTGTCCTTGATCTAGTGATGTCACTGTCAGACTGTCAGACTTGACCGACTCAGCCATCAACGTCAGTACGTCAACATGTGAGAATCTGATGATGACTGTGAAACTGGTATGTTGTGAGCAGGGCTGTAGTGGTAAAAAAAAGCTTGAGTAAACCCTACCTTACCTCAGCCACACCGTCTATATGCTCCTTAATATAGATCCATGTTTGTAATATAACTAAACAACTCAACTGACTTAAGAGGAACTCATTTCCTCAAACTTAAAGCCAAATCAAGACAACAGTTTGACTTCTAGATGAATCAGCATTTAGTGTTTATAACAGAAACTATCTGTCAGTTTTAGTGCTGTGTTTCCAACAGTTACTGAGGTCACCCACCTTTTAACAGCTGTAGAAATCATCATGTTAATAGAGTTGTTGTGTAGTGTTAGTGCCTGTATTCAAAGATCTGTTAGTCCTTTTATAGCAGGTTTTAATCTTGTGCTTTGACTTTTGTTTGTTAGGATGTCCTTTAGTTTACATTTGGATAACAGTTTGTGCTTTTAAAGATATTTTCAGAACAGTAATTCATCTACATACAGGTGGAAGTCAGACTTTACCAGTTTGTTCTGCCTCCTGCTTTAATGTGTTCATGTGTCTCCATCACCTGATGTCTGGGCTGCTTCTATGTGTTTCTCTTTCCCACAATTCTCCCACAAGATGGAGCCTGAGTAAGACAAGTTCAAATCCTACAAATAGCTTGAAATATTTCCTATAAATAAAGACTTGAGTCAGGTATGAATGTGCTCTCTCTCTTTATCAGTTCTTACTTTCATATTCTAAAAAGTTTTATTGGTATGAATGTTGCAGGTAAATATTCCCCAAACTAATGATGGTTCTCTCTCTCCAGACTCTGTCAGGCTGGTGAATGGGACTAGTCTGTGTTCAGGCAGACTGGAGGTGAAGTCTGAGCAGTCCTGGTCCTCAGTGTGTGAAGCTGACTTTGACCAGCAGGATGCAGAGGTGGTCTGTAGGGAGCTCGGCTGTGGGGCTCCTTCAGTCCTCCAGGGGGCGCTCTATGGAGAAGTGGAGGCTCCGATGTGGACCAAAGAGTTCCAGTGTGGAGGCCATGAGTCTGCTCTCCTGGACTGTGGAAGATCAGACTCAGCTAGAAGCACCTGCTCACCTGGCAAAGCTGTTGGACTCACCTGCTCAGGTAGAAGAGGAGCTGCAGCTTTGATTTGGCTTCATTTCTGTTCTAATGAAACTCACTTTATTCTTTTACTGATGACTCTCTTGTTTCTGTTCAGAGCCACAGAGTGTCAGGTTGGTGGGAGGAGCCAGTCGCTGTGCAGGTACACTGGAGGTGAAACGATCAGAGTGGAAACCAGTGGGTGACTCTTACTGGACCCTGAAGGCAGCAGCAGCAGCCTGTAGAGATCTGGACTGTGGCTCTGCTGTTTCACCAGGAAGCAGAAATGAAGCCTCAGACAGATCTGTATGGTGGATCAGTTCTTACTGTGTTCAGTCTGGATCTGCACTGAGGGAATGTGCATCATCATATTCCTCTTCCTCCATCATGGAGCTCACCTGCTCAGGTAAATCCATCAGTGACATCATCTATGACAGTAATATTTTCCTTCCTCTGTCACAGTGATAGTCAGTGGCAGTAGCGGACTGTGGGGTCTTGCACACACACACACACACACACACACACACACCTCTTCTATACAGAGAAACGCATTATAGCCATAAAGACGCCTTTGCCTTTACTTTTTTACAGTGAGCCGGCATAAAGCCGCCTCCGTGTGAGCTTTTCATAGCGTAGCGGCGTTCTGGATTCAGAGGCGTGACGGAGATCAGACTGATCAGAGCTGTAAACTCTGCCATAAGCAAGTAAAGAGACGTTACTAGGACGAGGGGAGGACATTTCTCTTTGTTTGACAACGTTAAAAGTTAAGTTAGACTTTTCTGTCGGCTTCCCGACTCATTTTTAAAAAGACGAGAGAGAGAGAGAGAGAGAGAGAGAGCAGCTGTGGTCGAGTGAGCTAGAGAGTGAATGGAGAGAGGGAGCGCTAGTAACGTTAGTGAGGAAGCTGATGAATCAGATCATTAAAACGTTATTTTCTGATTGTTTCACAACGGTTACTTTCACACCTTCTCACCTTCTGACACCTGTTAACAAATGTACTCAAAGCACCGGCTCAACAAGCTGAAACTATGCTAACCTCGTTATTTCTCCCACACATGCATTAGCTAAACTGCCAACCTGGTCTTCCGATGGTAAACGCTCACTCATGTTGCTCAACAAAAAGACAATAAAGTAAAGATTTTCTGAAAGATAGAAATTAGGCCATATTTCTCACAGCAGCAAAGTCCAGCATTACCAACAACAATCTTAATCACCTCTTTAGATAATTAATACAGCAGGACTCACCAGTCACTGGAAAACAAAATCCATCCTCCGTTCCTTTCTGCAATGTCTGCCTGCGTGAGTCCTGCGTGAGTCCTGCGTGAGTCCTGTGTGAGACCTGCGTGAGTCCTGCGTGAGTCCTACGTGAGGCCTGCGTGAGTCCTACGTGAGGCCTACGTGAGTCCTGCGTAAGGCCTGCGTGAGTCCTATGTGAGTCCTGCGTGAGTCCTATGTGAGTCCTGCATGAGACCTGCGTGAGTCCTGCGTGAGACCTGAGTGAGTCCTGCGTGAGTCCTACGTGAGTCCTGCATGAGTCCTACGTGAGGCCTGCGTGAGTCCTGCGTGAGGCCTGCGTGAGTCCTGCGTAAGGCCTGCGTGAGTCCTATGTGAGTCCTATGTGAGTCCTGCGTGAGTCCTACGTGAGTCCTGCGTGAGTCCTATGTGAGCGGTGAGACCTGCGTGAGTCCTGTGTGAGTCCTACATGAGGCCTGCGTGAGTCCTGCGTGAGTCCTACGTGAGGCCTGCGTGAGTCCTGCATGAGTCCTGCATGAGTCCTATGTGAGTCCTGCGTGAGTCCTGCTTGAGTCCTGCGTAAGTCCTACGTGAGTCCTGCGTGAGTCCAGCGTGAGTCCCGCGTGAGTCCTATGTGAGTCCCGCGTGAGTCCCATGTGAGTCCCATGTGAGTCCTACGTGAGGCCTGCGTGAGTCCTGCGTGAGTCCTGCGTGAGTCCTATGTGAGTCCTGCGTGAGTCCCGCGTGAGTCCTGCGTGAGTCCTGCGTGAGTCCTGCGTGAGTCCTACGTGAGTCCTGCCTGAGTCCTGCGTGAGGCAAAGGCAGAGGCAGACACATCCAGTTCTAGCTCTAGATACTGGGTTTATGGTTATGATAGTAACTGAAATCAAACTAAATATTTTTTAAAAATCACATAAATTATTTTAATAACTAATTAAATAAAATTGTTTCAATAACCTTATAATTACTGATGTGTAATATTTTATGAACTAATAATGACACCTCTCATAAATGGTCGGGCCTGCAGAGAAGGTCCTGAAGGTCCTGACGGACCTCCTCTGGTCGCTGGTTTCCATTGGACTGAACTGTAAACTTATCCAGGACGACGGCATCCTAAAGGGTAGAGAAGTTAGCTTGTTCCTGGAGGCTCATTGCTTCAAACTGAGACAATCTGCAGCTTTAAGCAACCTGCTGTGGTTCACTCACACACCCTGCAGTTCTCCTGAGCAGCTCAGTCACATCCACCTTACAAGCAACAACTACATTACTAATTAATATACTTGTTGCTTGCTGCCTAAACAAATAAGCAACTGTTTGCTAACAAGTTCAATATATCAAGTTAAAAGCTGATGATATGTCAGTGTTGTGTTCACTACTTGTTTCTGATGGAAACTATTGTGCGTGCAGTGTTGTATGAATGTCTTATTAACATGTTGATCAGCTGTTTTCTGTCTGATCTGAAGGCAGCTAAGGATGTTAATCTGTTTCCTCCTCTGCTCTCTGACTCCTCTGTATTACACATGAATGTAGGAGTTCTCTGTGTTGTGTGATCACCTCTCACTGATCAACGTTCATTTATTTGAACCAAAGCCGTTTCTACTCAAACCAAATCTGCATCATATTCCATCTGCATATATATGACAACAAATTCTACTTTTTACTCATAAAAAACTTCATTTAAGGAATTTAGCTGCATTAACATCAAAATCAAAACAAACTATAAACAAAATAAAATATTTTGATCAAAATGTTTTGAATAAACTATAAATTGATGAACAAGAATAAACATAAAATTGAGTGTAATAAAGTGACACCAGCAAGATCAAGTCTGATCCCAAATCAGACAACTACAGTATTATGTTTTTAGGGCCTAATGAAACTAAAGGTGCAAATGAACTACAAAGAAATAACAAATTACACACAATTATCACTATGAAGATTAAAACAGAAGACTTTCAGTTATCATCATCATCATCACTGAAGGATAAGTCCTTTTGCAAACCATAGTGACAGTGCATCAAATATGTGTGTAAATGTTGTCCTTGATCTAGTGATGTCACTGTCAGACTGTCAGACTTGACCGACTCAGCCATCAACGTCAGTACGTCAACATGTGAGAATCTGATGATGACTGTGAAACTGGTTTGTTGTGAGCAGGGCTGTAGTGGTAAAAAAAAGCTTGAGTAAACCCTACCTTACCTCAGCCACACCGTCTATATGCTCCTTAATATAGATCCATGTTTGTAATATAACTAAACAACTCAACTGACTTCAGAGGAACTCATTTCCTCAAACTTAAAGCCAAATCAAGACAACAGTTTGACTTCTAGATGAATCAGCATTTAGTGTTTATAACAGAAACTATCTGTCAGTTTTAGTGCTGTGTTTCCAACAGTTACTGAGGTCACCCACCTTTTAACAGCTGTAGAAATCATCATGTTAATAGAGTTGTTGTGTAGTGTTAGTGCCTGTATTCAAAGATCTGTTAGTCCTTTTATAGCAGGTTTTAATCTTGTGCTTTGACTTTTGTTTGTTAGGATGTCCTTTAGTTTACATTTGGATAACAGTTTGTGCTTTTTTGAAGATATTTTCAGAACAGTAATTCATCTACATACAGGTGGAAGTCAGACTTTACCAGTTTGTTCTGCCTCCTGCTTTAATGTGTTCATGTGTCTCCATCACCTGATGTCTGGGCTGCTTCTATGTGTTTCTCTTTCCCACAATGCTCCCACAAGATGGAGCCTGAGTAAGACAAGTTCAAATCCTACAAATAGCTTGAAATATTTCCTATAAATAAAGACTTGAGTCAGGTATGAATGTGCTCTCTCTCTTTATCAGTTCTTACTTTCATATTCTAAAAAGTTTTATTGGTATGAATGTTGCAGGTAAATATTCCCCAAACTAATGATGGTTCTCTCTCTCCAGACTCTGTCAGGCTGGTGAATGGGACTAGTCTGTGTTCAGGCAGACTGGAGGTGAAGTCTGAGCAGTCCTGGTCCTCAGTGTGTGAAGCTGACTTTGACCAGCAGGATGCAGAGGTGGTCTGTAGGGAGCTCGGCTGTGGGGCTCCTTCAGTCCTCCAGGGGGCGCTCTATGGAGAAGTGGAGGCTCCGATGTGGACCAAAGAGTTCCAGTGTGGAGGCCATGAGTCTGCTCTCCTGGACTGTGGAAGATCAGACTCAGCTAGAAGCACCTGCTCACCTGGCAAAGCTGTTGGACTCACCTGCTCAGGTAGAAGAGGAGCTGCAGCTTTGATTTGGCTTCATTTCTGTTCTAATGAAACTCACTTTATTCTTTTACTGATGACTCTCTTGTTTCTGTTCAGAGCCACAGAGCGTCAGGTTGGTGGGAGGAGCCAGTCGCTGTGCAGGTACACTGGAGGTGAAACGATCAGAGTGGAGACCAGTGGATGGCTCTTACTGGACCCTGAAGGAAGCAGCTGCAGCCTGCAGAGATCTGGACTGTGGCTCTGCTGTTTCAACAGGAAGCAGATATGAATCCTCACGCAGATCTGTATGGTGGACCAGTTCTGACTGTGTTCAGTCTGGATCTACACTGAGAGACTGTGCATCATCATCTTCCTCTTCCTCCATCGTGAAGCTCACCTGCTCAGGTAAGTCCATCAGTGACATCATCTATGACAGTAATATTTTCCTTCCTCTGTCACAGTGATAGTCAGTGGCAGTAGCGGACTGTGGGGGTCTTGCACGCGCACACACACACACACACACACACACACACACACACCTCTTCTAAACAGAGAAATGCATTATAGCCATAAAGACGCCTTTGCCTTTACTTTTTTACAGTGAGTCGGCATAAAGCCGCCTCCGTGTGAGCTTTTCATAGCGTAGCGGCGTTCTGGATTCAGAGGCGTGACGGAGATCAGACTGATCAGAGCTGTAAACTCTGCCATAAGCAAGTAAAGAGACGTTACTAGGACGAGGGGAGGACATTTCTCTTTGTTTGACAACGTTAACGTTAAGTTAGACTTTTCTGTCGGCTTCCCGACTCATTTTAAAAAAGACGAGAGAGAGAGAGAGAGCAGCTGTGGTCGAGTGAGCTAGAGAGTGAATGGAGAGAGGGAGCGCTAGTAACGTTAGTGAGGAAGCTGATGAATCAGATCATTAAAACGTTATTTTCTGATTGTTTCACAACGGTTACTTTCCAAAGCACAAACACACCTGCATCCCCGCACACCTCCTCAACCCTGCAGCTGTACGCCGCACCGCCTGATGTGGTCTGAATACGGGCTAAACAACAGCGTCAGCTCCCGGTCCCGCTGTGCCGGCTGTCACACAGAACAGCGAGGCGGATTACAGGCGCAGTATTCCCGCTTTGAACGGGCTGTGTAAAAGAGGCTGAAGTGCATACATCACCAACAACTAACATCTAAACAATATAAAAACTATGTCATTAAGAATAAGTCCATTACAAAATCACCTCCTGACACCTGTTAACAAATGTACTCAAAGCACCGGCTCAACAAGCTGAAACTATGCTAACCTTGTTATTTCTCCATCACATGCATTAGCTTAACTGCCAACCCGGTCTTCCGATGGTAAACGTTCACTCATGTTGTTCAACAAAAAGACAATAAAGGAAAGATTTTCTGAAAGATAGAAATTAGGCCATATTTCTCACAGCAGCAAAGTCCAGCATTACCAACAACAATCTTAATCACCTCTATAGATAATTAATACAGCAGGACTCACCAGTCACTGGAAAACAAAATCCATCCTCCGTTCCTTTCTGCAATGCCTGCCTGCGTGAGACCTGCGTGAGTCCCATGTAAGTCCTGCGTGAGTCCTGCATGAGTCCTGCGTGAGTCCTGCGTGAGTCCTGAGTGAGACCTGCGTGAGTCTTATGTGAGTCCTACGTGAGACCTGCGTGAGTCCTACGTGAGTCCTGCGTGAGTCCTACGTAAGTCCTGCATGAGTCCCACGCAAGTCCCGTGTGAGTCCTGCGTGAGACCTGTGTGAGGCCTGCCTGAGACCTGCATTAGTCCTACGTGAGTCCCATGTAAGTCCTGCGTGAGTCCTGCGTGACTTCTATGTAAGTCCTACGTGAGTCCTGCGTGAATTCTGCGTGAGTCCTGCGTGAGTTCTATGTAAGTCCTACGTGAGTCCTACGTGAGTCCTGCGTGAGTCCCGCGTGAGTCCTATGTGAGTCCTACGTGAGTCCTGCGTGAGTCCTACATGAGTCCTACGTAAGTCAAATGTAAGTCCTACGTGAGTCCTACATAAGTCAAATGTAAGTCCTGCGTGAGTCCTACGTGAGTCCTGCGTGAGTCCTACGTAAGTCCTGCATGAGTCCCACGCAAGTCCCGTGTGAGTCCTGCATGAGTCCTGCGTGAGTCCTGCGTGAGTCCTGAGTGAGACCTGCGTGAGTCTTATGTGAGTCCTACGTGAGACCTGCGTGAGTCCTACGTGAGTCCTGCGTGAGTCCTACGTAAGTCCTGCATGAGTCCCACGCAAGTCCCGTGTGAGTCCTGCGTGAGACCTGTGTGAGGCCTGCCTGAGACCTGCATTAGTCCTACGTGAGTCCCATGTAAGTCCTGCGTGAGTCCTGCGTGACTTCTATGTAAGTCCTGCGTGAGTCCTGCGTGAGTTCTATGTAAGTCCTACGTGAGTCCTACGTGAGTCCTGCGTGAGTCCCGCTTGAGTCCTATGTGAGTCCTACGTGAGTCCTGCGTGAGTCCTACATGAGTCCTACGTAAGTCAAATGTAAGTCCTACGTGAGTCCTACATAAGTCAAATGTAAGTCCTGCGTGAGTCCTATGTGAGTCCTGCATGAGTCCTGCATGAGTCCTGCGTGAGTCCTGCATAAGCCTGCGTGAGTCCCACGTGAGTCCTGCTTAAGTCCTGCGTGAGTCCTGCGTGAGTTCTATGTAAGTCCTGCGTGAGTGCTACATAAGTCAAATGTAAGTCCTGCGTGAGTCCTGCGTGAGTTCTATGTAAGTCCTACGTGAGTCCTGCGTGAGTCCCTCGTGAGTCCTGCGTGAGTCCTGCGTGAGTCCTGCGTGAGTCTTGCATGAGTCCTGCGTGAGTCCCGCGTGAGGCAAAGGCAGAGGCAGACACATCCAGTTCGAGCTCCAGATATTCGGTTTATGGTTATGATAGTAACTGAAATCTATGTACGTCCTGCGTGAGTCCTGCATGAGGCCTGCGTGAGTCCCGCGTGAGTCCTGCATGAGTCCTACATAAGTCAAATGTAAGTCCTGCGTGAGTCCTGCGTGAGTTCTATGTAAGTCCTGCGTGAGTCCTGCGTGAGTTCTATGTAAGTCCTACGTGAGTCCTGCGTGAGTCCTGTGTGAGTCCTACGTGAGTCCTACCTAAGTCAAATGTGAGTCCTACGTAAGTCAAATGTAAGTCCTGCGTGAGTCCTGAGTGAGTCCCACGTGAGGCAAAGGCAGAGGCAGACACATCCAGTTCGAGCTCCAGATACTGGGTTTATCAATCAATCAATCAATCAATTTTTATTTATATAGCGCCATATCACAACAGAAGTCATCTCAAGGCACTTTTCACATAGAGCAGGTCAAGACCGTACTCTTTAATATACAGAGACCCAACAATTCCCCCATGAGCAAGCACTTGGCGACAGCGGTAAGGAAAAACTCCCCTTTAACGGGTAGAAACCTCAAGCAGACCCCGGCCCTTGGTGGGCGGCCATCTGCTTTGACCGGTTGGGTTGAGAGAGAGAAAGAGAGAGGGAAAGGGGGAGGGTGGACAGAAGAAAAAAATCACAACAACGACAACAACAAGCACGAGCAGCAACAGCCAGGGAAGGATGCCATCAGGACTGTGAAGGACCGCGAAGTTCGGCCCGGGACTCAGCTTTTCCTGTGAGATGAGAAAGCACAAAAAACTCCGGGGAAGAAGCAAAGTTAGTGACATGCATTGATGTTACATGAATGCATACAGATGGAGAGGAGGAGGAGGAGAGAGGAGCTCAGTGCATCATGGGAAGTCCCCCAGCAGTCTAGGCCTATAGCAGCATAACTAAGGGCTGATCCAAGGCGAGCCTGGTCGGCCCTAACTATAAGCTTTATCAAAAAGGAAAGTTTTAAGCCTACTCTTAAACATAGAGAGGGTGTCTGCACCCCGGACTGAATCCGGTAGATGGTTCCATAGAGGAGGAGCCTGATAGCTGAAGGCTCTGCCTCCCATTCTACTTTTAGAGACTGTAGGGACCACCAGTAAGCCTGCATACTGGGAGCGCAGTGTTCTAGTGGGATAATACGGTATTATGAGCTCTTCAAGATATGGTGGTGCCTGACCATTAAGGGCTTTGTAAGTTAGGAGAAGGATTTTTAATTCTATTCTAAATTTAACAGGAAGCCAATGTAGTGAAGCTAAAATAGGAGAAATGTGGTCTCTTTTTCTAGTTTTAGTCAGAACACGTGCAGCTGCATTCTGGACCAGTTGGAGAGTCTTTGGAGACTTGTTAGAGCAGCCTGATAATAAGGAATTGCAATAATCCAGCCTAGAAGTAACAAATGCGTGAACTAGTTTTTCTGCATCTTTTAGGGACAGGATGTGCCTGATTTTTGTGATATTACGTAAGTGAAAAAAGGCAGTCCTTGAGATTTGATTTATGTGGGAGTTAAAGGACATATCCTGATCAAAGATAACTCCCAGATTCCTTACGGTGGTGCTGGAGGCCAGGGTAATGCCATCCAGAGTAGCTTTATCATTAGATAATGTGTTTCTAAGGTGTTTAGGGCCAAGCACAATAACTTCAGTTTTATCTGAATTTAGTAGTAGAAAATTGCAGGTCATTCAGGTCTTTATGTCGTTAAGGCATGTTTGGAGTTTGTTTAACTGATTGGGTTCATCTGGCTTCACTGATAAATATAATTGGGTGTCATCTGCGTAACAATGAAAATTTATGGAGTGTTTCCTAATAATATTACCTAAAGGAAGCATATACAAGGTGAATAGAATTGGTCCAAGTACAGAACCTTGTGGAACTCCGTGTCTAACTTTTGCCTTCACGGAGGATTCATCATTCACATGTACAAACTGAAATCGGTCTGATAAATAGGACTTAAACCAGCTTAATGCATTTCCTTTAATGCCAATTAAATGTTCCAGTCTCTGCAAAAGGATTTGATGGTCAATTGTGTCGAATGCAGCACTAAGATCTAACAGGACAAGTATAGAGACAAATCCTTTGTCCGATGCAGTTAGGAGGTCATTTGTGACTTTCACCAGTGCTGTCTCTGTGAAGGGTTTATGGTTATGATAGTAACTGAAATCTATGTAAGTCCTGCGTGAGTCCTGCGTGAGGCGTGCGTGAGTTCTGCGTGAACTCAAAACAGTCTAGCGTGGTGAACACAACTAAACAGGCAGCAAACTTAAAATACTCCTCAGAGTAAACAGAAAAATGGACTCGGCGGGCCGTCAACAACACAACAAAAAATAACAATAAAGCTAAGAGCCAAATGCTAAACAACAGCAACTGATGCTGATAAGAACACACAACTAACACTGCCTCTGCCCAGACTTATACCTCTTACTTGGTCACTTCAGAAAGCGAGCAGGGTGTGTATGTAGTCCGTCTTTATGTCCGGCTTTGTCCTGGGCTCGGATGCAGACGGTGGCTGTTCTCGCACGGTCGGCGAAAAGCACAGCAGCTGGCTCTCGGCGGCGTGGCGGAGAGAACAGCAGAGTCGACTCGGTGAAGAAGTTTCTTCCTTCTCGATGGAATTTGAGGACGCTGGTTGTAGCAGCGGGCTCTGTCAGATCCGGGAATGTGTTCGGGTGAACACGGGCGAAGTCTCGTCTCGTCCGGCGAGGGGAGTCTTCGATGAGGGGAAAACACGTGCGTGGGGTACCCCCTTTAGTCAGCTGACTCCAAGAGGAACAGGAGTTATCCCTAGCTCAGTGACATGGGAAAGGCGTGTGCTTCAGGGCCCGTTCAGTTTTTAAAGGGGCGCTGATGTCACGGCTGCGTCATCAGGACGCTCCGCTGTGCAGGAGCGTCTCCGCCAATGAGGGACTGTATGTTGACTGCTCCCTGCTGAGGTGTGAAAATCACGAAGCATCCTTGGAAATGGAGTTTGCAATGGACTCCCATTGTCTAAGCAGCATTTTTGGCACTATTCCTTTGTCTCGGGGAAAACAAAGGAACAAGCACCTCGTGGTCAGGCCTCACCGGTTACATGTAGGCCTTCTTTGTGTGACCTCATGGTTTGAGGCCCAACATAAAGCAGCAGCAGATAAACTGGATGCTTAAACAACACTAATGTCAATTTATAAAACTTCTTCTAGCTACTTACTTTGTTGTCTTTTGTCTGACAGATTATTATTTGATGCTGCACATGTCAGTTAATGTCATATATGATCCTCTGAACTCTGATTCATTCGTCTGTCTCATGAAAGCGGCTCCAGTCTGCCTGCTAGCTTCAGCACGGAGGGTTCGTTTGTTTTAACACCAGTGCAGCAGGAGTGGGTGGTGGTTTGTTGGTCCGTGTTAACAGTAACAGACGTCTCCATGTCTCATAAAAGGACACAATGTTCCGACAGAAAACAAAACAAGCGCTCCTAGAAGCTCCAACAGAAACTGTGGTAGGAAGCCAGTCTGAGCTAACAGCTGTAAAGTGATGGAAAGTTTGCTTAAACACTGTTTCAGAATTTGAGAGGTGCGTAAACAGCGTTTACGTGCGTTTAGCCTCCACTACAACCCTGCTTGTAAGACAAAGAGCTCTCGGATTAAAAACTGCTTTTTGATCTATACACACATTTTATTTTAGCCATTGTGAGCTTAAATAATGTTTGTATTTTAGATCAACACAAAAGGACATTTGGTGTTAATTTATATTTGAGGAGAGAAGAAATACGTTGATGCAATGGGGCCCTCTAGTGGTCACAGGGGTCGTACACACATGAGTAGTCTGTGTGTAGCAAGAAAAGGCCTTAATTTGAACAAACAAATGAGGAGAAAATAACATTCAGTTTCTCACAGAGGAAGAAGGATTCATCATCTCTCTGTGTTTACAGACCTGCTGGTTCAGCCAATCATCTCTGTGTCTTCTACCATGGACGGGGTCTCCGAGGCCCAGCAGCAGGGGTTTCGGGTGCGTCGGGGCTCCAACTTCACCATCAGCTGCTCCGTCCAGCCTCAGTACCCAGGAGGCTCCTTCCAGGTCACCTTCACCTCCTCCAACACAACACACAACTACACCCAGCCAGCTGTCAATCACTCCGCTGACTTCCTGTTTCCTGCTGCAGACCCCGCCCACCAAGGAAGCTACAGCTGTGTTTATGGCGTTTATGTTTTTGCTCATAACTTCTCCTCTGAGAGCCGTCTGCTGTCTCTCACTGTCACAGGTAAGCTGAAGCAGAGTGTGAAGCTCAGTGGAACTGAGACTTCACACTGACTTTGTTTCCATGTTTGTAAAACATGATAAAAAGTCATCAGGCAGCAGGACCGACCCAGCGACATACAGAGAGCTGAGGCAGAATCTGATGAAGGAACTGTAAACTGTTTCCTTCCCGGCTTCTTTAATGTTATTGAACCATAACAACTTTGTAGTGAAAAGTAAAAGACAGCAAACGAGTCAGTGAAGCCAGATAAGCACTATAATGATAATAAACAGGACTTTACATGATGAGCTGAATGTCATCAGGAGAACTCAGAGCTTCACCAGGATCACATTTGATTTAACTGCATGTAAAGATGTTGATTATTAACAATCAGTTGAATCATTTCAACCAGACAGGAGCTTTAAGGAGACAATCAGCAGACTTTCATTCATTCTTTCAAACCGGCTGTAAGCACATGAGTTGTTTTTGTCCAACATCATCAGCATACAGAGGAGATCAGATTAACTTATAATCAACAAGCTGCTTCACACTTCAGTGATTTTAGGACATTTAACGTCACTAAAGTTTCTGTTTGATGGGAGCTGTTGTTCTCATGATGTCATGTGATCTAATGTGATGACTGAATGTGTCTCATCAGATCCAACAGTTCATATCATCAGACCGGTCGTCCTGCCGGTGACTCTGCTGTTGGTCGTCGCTGTCGTCGTTTTCATCCTGAAGGTACTGAACACATGTTTGTTGTTTAGAGGACTGGTTGAAATGAAGCACTCAGCCTGTTTATATTGAACTGAAGAGAGGAGTGATGCAGTAACTTAGATCTGTGTTGTCATGTCTCTCCAGGCCAGCAGGGGGCAGAAGTCAGGCCCACAGGAGAACATTGAGCTGGATTCTTATAACCTCGGTGTTTCCAGAGCTGAAGGAGAGCCGGCTGAAGAGGAAGGAGCCCAGGGAACAGAGTAGGACCTCCAAGGAGCCACAAACCACCGAAGAAGAAAATCATCTTTGGGTTCATCTCTCCTCTCAGTCTCAGCCAGGTTTTTGCAGCCCAGTACGGCGAGGAATGACGTCCATACTGGTCGATTCCACAGCTTCTGATTTACATCCAGCAGCAACACTCAGTGCCACAACAGGAAGTAGTGAGACCTTTATTAAGACCAGTAGAAGAAGAGCAGAGAGGAGATCTGATTGGACCATTTGTAACATAATTATCTGTATATAGTTATATTTTATCATCATTAACTTCTCTCATGTGAACAGCTGTAACTGTTTTTACTTAAATATTTTGATGAATCCAGAGTTTTATGGTCTCATCTGGATAAATGTTGAGTCAACAAATCATTTAAAAATCCATCCAGATGTTTGATGAGTTTATATCTTTTTTCTTCACTTTTATATACTATAAACTACTTATTCAGCTGAAATGTGTTATTGCTTCTTTTAAGAATATTTGCTTTTTGAGTTAAAGTAACTGAATAAAAGAAAAAGTTATTGAGTGAAATCAAATGTTTTATCTTTGTTTTGCTGTTTTTTATGAAAAAAATTTGATGTTTGACAGAATTTAAAGCACATGTGTTTCTGCTGAATGTTCACTCATTTATTGTATGTGACAGTTTCATGCTAATAAATCAGTTTCTAGTGTATCGATAACACTTTTACACTTTGTTTTATTTTGAATGTCAGACCCCCAAATATAATTAGCATTTCCATGATATTCTGGTCAGTTTAGTGCACCTCTCCCTCTCTACACTGAAAATCAAATTATACAATTATTGTTTGATTTGTGACAATAAAAGAAAAAGACAGAAACAAAGTGTTAAACTGCACTTATAAGGACACAATCAGATGTGTTGATGTCTGACTGTTGGTGCTGCAGTTTGACTTCCAGCTCAGCTGATACAACACATGACACCTGTGTGATGTCACTGATGTCAGGTGAGTCCATCATGAGAGAATCCAGAGCGAAACACACAGGAGACAAAGTGAACACATCAGATCACATCAGCTTTCTGCTCGGCTTCTCATTTACTGTCAGCGTGCAGCAGATAATGATTCACATCAGGGTTTCAAACCTCCACCAAACGCTCTGTCGAAAGCAGTTAGTTTGACTTTAAAGTGTGTTTAGTTGCAGCAGCAGACTGAAGGAAACATCTTAACCAGCAGAGTGTGAAGAGAAAACCAACCAAAACCTTCTCACACAGTGACGTTCTCTCCTTCTGCAGCCAACAACATCCAAAGCAACTTGAGACAGTTTGACTTTCTGTGTCCTCTTTGTTCATTTGTATTATTTTGTTAGAGGTGTCGGCCGGGTCTCTCTCCTCACATTTAACATTTGTCACTCAGGTTTTGTTTGTTTTGTGGTTTTTTTAAATGTTAAAGTCAAACCTCAGAAAAAGATGCACGTAAAGCAGAATGTACAGTCTTTGTACCTTCATCTCAATGGATTTCCTGTTCTGAAGCACAGGGTTTATATAGAATACAGAATGTAGAAATAGAATTTATTTTAAAAAGGCTCGAAATTCTTTCAAGTTTCATTTTTCTCGATAAGGTGTCTCCTGTAGGGTTAATATAAACCCTAATCCTTCAACATTACTAACAGCAGCTACAATATTAACAGTTCAGTTATACGTCAGCTGTGTCTATAAATAAGCACAGACACAGTGGTCTGCCTACAGTATGCTTAGCAATCTCCCAACTATTTTATTAAACTTAACAGCCTCCCGTGTAATTTGTCAAACTCTAAACTTTTCCAACTTCAACATGAATTGGCTGCAAAATGATCGCAAGTCCTCTGTTAATATATCAAATCCACTAATCTGTCAACAGCAGCCTCGACCAAAAACTATAGACTTCAGATCATTTATCATCATTGATGAACCTGACAAAGAAGATTATGTCATTTTTAAACAGTACTTTGCCTTAAACATCACAATACCTGCTAGTTTTCCCTTTAGCGAGGTGCATGAAGTCCCGCTGCAGAGAATGACTGACATCCTCACTCACGACGGCATGATGAGATGACAGATTACATTTTCATTTTTATTTTGACCCCATAACAGCGTGTTGACATGTAAATATAAATGCAACAGACCGGGGGCGCTGTTTCACTTACTGCATTTGAATACTGTCCACCGTACAGCAGGTTACGTCTTTAAAGATGAAAGTTCAAATGCTGTTTTCATTTTCAAATTGAAGAAAAATGCATTTTAATTTTAATTGTGAGGTAAATATTGATGCGTAAATGGAAGATCAGGTTACATTGTTTATATTGCATTTTAATTTTCAAATTTGAACATTTGAATATTGTCCACAGTACAGCAAGTACAACTTTGAAAAATTAAATGTCAAACAACTTTTCCATTTTCACTTTAGTACAGTTTCAGAGGGAAATATTGTACTTTCTACTCCACTACATTTATTTGACAGCTTTAGTTACTTTTCAGATGAAGATTTGACACAATGGATAATATAACAAGCTTTTAAAATACAACACATTGTTAAAGATGAAACCAGTGGTTTCCAACCTTTTTGTCTTTTGACGTCTTACAAAAAGCAGTGTGTAGTCGGGGTCACATTTCACATGTCTATGAGTTGTTAACAGCTCCACCAAATAGTGATTTTTCCCTCTAAACTTCTCACATGCTTTCATTTCAATAAATGTTCAAATGATCCAATATTTCAGCAAAAATCAAAGATTAGAGAAAAAGTCCAAAAACTGAAAACAGATTTGTGTATCAGAACTTTGTTTTTTCTTCTTTCCTCTCCCATTAATCATCTCACCACCCCTCAGATTTATCTGCTGACCCTTTGGAGGGGCCCGACCCCTAGATTGGGAACCACTGGACAGATTTACACATGTGTTTGTGTGTGAGTGTGTGTGTGCGTGTGTATGGAAGCACCAAAGATCTCAGCTATCGTGAGGAAAAGTGCTGCTTGCTTTTATTTCCAGAGAGACGTGGGGTGCGTCTTAATTCGCCGGCTGCCGTCTGACTTCAACAAATAAAATACAACCCACTGTCTCACACGTGACGTTGAGCGAACACAAAGTGCTCCAAGCAGCTGGATGAACACTGATAAGTTTAGCGTGGTAAACACAACCAAACAAGCAGTAAACAACAGTAACTACAACAACAACAACAACTCATCTCTGCGCAGCCTCTCGTGTGGCTTTAGGAAGCCAGCAGGGTGTGTTTCAGTCTGTCTTTCGGGTCCGGCTCGGTCCCTCTGGTTCCTCTCACTCTGTCGGCGGGTTCATGGCAGCTGATCCTCGGTGGAGTTGCAGGAAAACAGTGGAGTCGATTCACTTAAAGGCAAGTAAGGCATATAGGTTATCCTTCATCCTTCTTCTGCGTTGGGTTGCACAGCGGTTTTCTTCAGATCTGGTAATTGGCTCTACTTGTCCAGCAAGGTTGAGATTGTGCCGCCTGGTTGCAGTTAAGTACGTACGGGAGTTACTTCCTTTCATTAGCTGTGCGAACAACTGGAAGCACAGTTTGGGAGCGTCGCCAGTGTTTATACTCTCTGTGACATCACGGCTGGGAGGGAAATCCCCATGTGTTTCCTGCTGGTCTCGTCCAACTGGAGCCGAGAATTTGACTCTGCCTGGTTTCACACTTATGTGTGAGTTTAGCAAAGAATGATGGGAGTTGGAGTCCATTTGGACTCCTTTTATTCAACTTGGTGCCTTTCTTTGCTATCAGACTTTGTGACTGTGTGCAGGCCTGCTTTGTCTCATGCACATGAAGTATGAGGCCCAACATTTACCTTAATTTCCTGGAGAATTAACTTAACCCCCTAACCCCCTAACTCTAACCCCCTAACTCTAACCCCCTAACCCTCCTGTCAACTTCCAGTCAAAACTGGTTTGCTAATGAAAGAAATCTGACATCAATATCTACATTCAATAGAAATGAAGTCACCTGTTCAACATCTTTGGTGCAGTCAGATGCCCAGGCTGCATGGTGAGGATGTGCTTCAGTTGAAACCTTGTGTACAGAAAGGGATAAAATATTAAATAACCAGTAAGACACAATAAGACTGTACCTGTTGATACGTAGTGAGTTAACAACACAATTATCTATACAGGAGAATGATAGGAGTAAACTATTACCAGGGAAACTCAAGTTCATGTAAAAATACTTGGTGACTGACCAAAGCTCTATTCATTATTACTCTACACGGTGCACCTGTTTTGTTTATTTTGTGAAAATACTGTGAAATTACGGTAGACTCAAACAGCAACTTGTTAGCTCTTTGTGAAAATGAAGTTCTGTCTGTACCTTTAATCTCCATGGCCAGTCCGAATCTCCATAGTTGTAGGTTATCTCTTCCCCTGGCCTGATGTCCTTGATTGCAAATAAACAGATGAGGCTTTCTATCCACAGTGATGATCCTCATTCTGCTGTTTGGGCTCACATGATCATCATTGACGAGTCTCCCTAGAGAGTCGTCCTCTCTGGCTGCATCAATACTGAAATTACAAAAAATTCTGATTACAAAATGTAAAAGTATAATGACAGAAGCACACTATACTGAATGAATGAATAAATCACCACCACCTCTACTACTATTACTATTACTACTACTACTACTACTACTGCCACTACTAACATCAAGTTAGTACAAAATGGCAGAGTTTGTTTTTCTGGGTGAAATTAAACTTACAAAAAATACTGTAAATTAAGTATGACAACACATGTACCATAGTTTTTTCCCATTGTAGAGAAATTCAAACATGAAAACCTTCAGGGCATCGTGGTACAGTCTTAGCCTGTTTTCATGTTCCTGTTTGATTTCCAATCGATATTCAATAAGAAAGTCTCCCTTCTGAAAGTGGCGGCAACTGAACACTCCTCGACCTAACGAAGAACAGAAGATGTGTCAGAAATATGAAGAGATTAAAGCAATAATTAAAAGTATACCTGTGCTAAAGAATTTTTAACAAATGGCAACTCACCTTTAAATGAATTAATATATTTTATATTGAATCCATCCTCGTCCTTGCCCAAGGATGAAAAATATGCTGCCTCTTCTTTAGGTTTAATCTTCACTCTCTGTGGCCTTATTGCTGACATCTCATGCTAAAGATGATGATGACTTCAGTAAAGATATAGAAAAAAATCTGATCAGTTTACCTATCATAGTTTGTTAACAACTTACTGCAGACCTATTTTACAGTTGACTTTCAGTCTTTTAAGTGTCTGTGTAGGAAATGTGCCAAACAAATAGATATGCTGTACAAATAAATTTGCCTTGCCTTACTAGTAAGCCATATGTCAGACTCGGGGAAGCAGGAGTGGACCCAAACGCAGAGGCCGGAATGCAGATATGATGAAAAAAACTCTCCTTTAATTGTGGATGGTCATGAACAGTCAAACAGAGCAGAACAGAACTAGCAGATGCAACAACACAAAACGATCCAACAAGGACTGAACAGAAAACCAGAACTTAAAAAGAAACTGAACTAACAAGGAGATGAGGTGCAGGTGGGGAGATGGGTGGAGAACTCAAGAGAGGGAGTGAACATACAGGGAACTGATTGGCTGAGGACACACAGAGAGCAGGGCAGGGCTGACAAGGCTAACGCAGGGCAGGTGTGGGGAAAACAGAGCAGGGCAGGACTAACGAGTCCAAATGCAGGGCAGGTGTGGAGGAGCACATGAACACACAAGGGAAACATAACAAAAACCCAGAAAACAAACTCAATGCCATCTACACTAACCCATCCAAAACCAACCACAAACAAAGCACACAACCCAACAAACCAATGACGCAGTCCTCCAAAACCCACCACCCAACCCATACAAGAAAACCCCCATGAACCGAAGGACCAAACAGAAGTGCAAAACCAGGAGACCCCAAGAACACAACACAAGACCAAAAAACACCCAAAGTCCAGGCAAGATGTGACACCATACTGGTGAACAAGCACATAGTTTTGAACCTAGACTAAATTAAGTCAAGGGTCAAAGTGTAAATGTCCTGAAAAGGCAGTATATGTGTCAAAGATGTGTGGACACAAACTTTCCTCTGGTCATGTATTATAATGACTGAGCACTACACAACTACATAACATTACAATCAATACTGTACATATATAGTATACTAGTTCTGTACATACTAGTACAGGTGTCACAAGACAGCTCTCCTAAATGTTTGCAGTATTGTGTAACAAACACTAATAAACTTTACTGAAATGCTTATATTAAACAGGATAATATATATATACATATATATTTGTGTGTGTGTGTATTCATGGATTATTGTTATGGATTATTATTACCATGGATTCATAATTCACAAACTAAAGTGTGATAACTTCGCTCATGTCTAGTACTGATAGCACTACCTCATAATGTACAACCTACAACACTACCAGTACACTGAATTAATAAAAAAAGACATTTCAGCAAACATACAACATACATAAATTTACAGAATAGTCTGCAAACTACATCGCCAGTCGAGTGATTTTCCCCACATCACTTACTTAGTCCAAAGACGACACTGCGATTAGCATAACATGACGTTAGCATTGTTAGCTTATTCGCCGTCAGTTAGCATAACATTAGGTTAGCATGGTTAGCTTATTGGTCGTCCTGTAATTAACGTCATTACTCCACAATGCACTGACATAACGTAATACCAATACTTTCCAGAGAACATATACGCATTCATCTAACACACTACTGAATATGAACTGTTCATATATACAGAATCACACCTGAAAAGGGAGTTTCTCACGAAAGCAGAAGCATCACATTTTCACTTATAATTTCTCTCACTCTATCAACCACGTCCAAGCAAAGCCAACGTTAGCTAAACTAAGCTAAACTAAACTGTCCTCAAACTAAGCTAGCGTTGGCATTAATTTCCCAGAAATTTATATGATCAATTGCTGGATGAAATGGCAATTTCAACTAGCTACCGATATCAAAAAAGTTGCCTTGACTTTCTGGATGCGAAATGTAGTGCTGGGTTTTGAGTCTTACCTCTTCTCCACAGGTGCAGGTGAAAATGTGCTGGTTCAGCAGGATATAACGTAATGTTAACCAGGAAATGATTTGGTGGCTGGCTGAAGAGAGGTCACCTCATTTAGGGTAACACAGCAGTTTTGACAAAAACCATAATTATGAGGACAGTCAGCCTGACTGTCAGCCAATCAAAAGCTGTGAACTTTACACGTGTGAATTATTCATTAGTGGGTGCAGTTACATCGACCCACCTACAGAGGCCGCTGTGTCATACACAGATTTTACACAAATTCACGTAAATCTGAATTGTGGAGACATTTGCTGAAACTTTGGATTCTGGGTCTCTACACCTATAGAAACACGTCTACGCTGTCCGAATTATGAGGACCCTGTCCTCACAATTCAAAATGTCCTCACAGTGTGGCGTGTATCCATGCAAAACGTCTCCATAAACCACAAATGCGAACACACACACTCACACACACACACACACACACACACACACACACACTCACACTGACACACACACAAAAACACACACACACAAACACACAGACACACACAAACACACACACACAA
>NW_027095888.1:0-142500 GCF_963924715.1 Thunnus thynnus | reverse complement strand
TACACACATATAAGTGTTAAGTTAATTGTTCAGTTATAGTTTGTACTATGGCAAAAAATTTCATGGCATTCCATATGAATTGGTATTTTGTTGGTGGCACCGTCAATTAAATACAATAAACCACTTCCATACAGCAATAATGAAAAACTGCTATGCATCTAATGTTACATAGAAATACTGATACTACTAAATACTTAACAGTGCACATATAGAGACCTCAGAGTGTCTATACTTGAACAGAACATACACACTGAGGACTGTGTATCTATAACACTTAGACCTTAAAACACATCTCTCAATAAGTATCAATAAACTCCTGCCAACTTCCAGTCAAAACTGTTTTGCTACTGAAAAAAAATCTGATGTCATTATCAACATTCAATGGAAATGAAGTCACCTGTTTAACATCTTTGGTGCAGTCAGATGCCCAGGCTGCATGGTGAGGATGTGCTTCAGTTGAAACCTTGTGTAGAGAAAGGGAAAAAAATCTCATTAAATAACCAGTAAGACACAATAAGACTGTACCTGTTGATACGTAGTGAGTTAACAACACAATTATCTATACAGGAGAATGATAGGAGTAAACTATTACTAGGGAAACTCAAGTTCATGTAAAAATACTTGGTGACTGACCAAAGCTCTATTCATTATTATGCTACACGGTGCACCTGTTTTGTTTATTTTGTGAAAATACTGTGAAATTACGGTAGACTCAAACAGCAACTTGTTAGCTCTTTGTGAAAATGAAGTTCTGTCTGTACCTTTAATCTCCATGGCCAGTCCGAATCTCCATAGTTGTAGGTTATCTCTTCCCCTGGCCTGATGTCCTTGATTGCAAATAAACAGAGATGAGGCTTTCTAGCCACAGTGATGATCCTCATTCTGCTGTTTGGGCTTACATGATCATCGTTGATGAGTCTCCCTAGGGAGTCGTCCTCTCTGGCTGCATCAATACTGAAATTGCAAAAAATTCTGATTACAAAATGTAAAAGTATAATGACAGAAGCACACTATACTGAATGAATAAATAAATCACCACCACCTCTACTACTATTACTACTACTACTATTGCCACTACTAACATCAAGTTAGTACAAAATGGCAGTTTGTTTTTCTGGGTGAAATTAAACTTACAAAAAATACTGTAAATTAAGTATGACAACACATGTACCATAGTTTTTTTCCCATTGCAGAGAAATTCAAACATGAAAACCTTCAGGGCATCGTGGTTCAGTCTTAGCCTGTTTTCATGTTCCTGTTTGCCTATGATTTCCAATCGATATTCAATAAGAAAGTCTCCCTTCTGAAAGTGGCGGCAACTGAACACTCCTCGACCTAACGAAGAACAGAAGATGTGTCAGAAATATGAAGAGATTAAAGCAATAATTAAAAGTATACCTGTGCTAAAGAATTTTTAACAAATGGCAACTCACCTTTAAATGAATTAATATATTTTATATTGAATCCATCCTTGTCTTTGCCCAAGGATGAAAAATATGCTGCCTCTTCTTTAGGATTAATCTTCACTCTCTGTGGCCTTATTGCTGACATCTCATGCTAAAGATAATGATGACTTCAGTAAAGCTATAGAAAAAAAATCTGATCAGTTTAATTATCATAGTTTGTTAACAACTTACTGCAGAACTATTTTACAGTTGACTTTGTCTGTGTCTGTGTAGGAAATGTGCCAAATAGATATGCTATACAAATAAATTTGCCTTGCCTTACTAGTAAGCCATATGTCAGACTCGGGGAAGCAGGAGTGGACCCAAACGCAGAGGCCGGAATGCAGATATGATGAAAAAAACTCTCCTTTAATTGTGGATGGTCATGAACAGTCAAACAGAGCAGAACAGAACTAGCAGATGCGACAACACAAAACGATCCAACAAGGACTGAACAGAAAACCAGAACTTAAAAAGAAACTGAACTAACAAGGAGATGAGGTGCAGGTGGGGAGATGGGTGGAGAACTCAAGAGAGGGGAGTGAACATACAGGGAGCTGATCGGCTGAGGACACACAGGGAGCAGGGCAGGGCTGACGAGGCTAACACAGGGCAGGTGTGGGGAAAACAGAGCAGGGCAGGACTAACAAGTCCAAATGCAGGGCAGGTGTGGAGGAGCACATGAACACACAAGGGAAACAGAACAAAAACCCAGAAAACAAACTCAATGCCATCTACACTAACCCATCCAAAACCAACCACAAACACAAACCCAAGCACACAACCCAACAAACCAATGATGCAGTCCTCCAAAACCCACCACCCAACCCATACAAGAAAACCCCCATGAACCGAAGGACCAAACAGAAGTGCAAAACCAGGAGACCCCAAAGAACACAACACAAGACCAAAAAACACCCAAAGTCCAGGCAAGATATGACACCATACTGGTGAACAAGCACATAGTTTTGAACCTAGACTAAATTAAGTCAAGGGTCAAAGTGTAAATGCCCTGAAAAGGCAGTATATGTGTCAAAGATGTGTGGACAGGGTTAGGGTTAAAAAAAACTTTCCTCTGGTCATGTATTATAATGACTGAGCACTACACAACTACATAACATTACAATCAATACTGTACATACATAGTATACTAGTTCTGTACATACTAGTACAGGTGTCACAAGACAGCTCTCCTAAATGTTTGCAGTATTGTGTAACAAACACTAATAAACTTTACTGAAATGCTTATATTAAACAGGATAATATATATATACATATATATTTGTGTGTGTGTGTATTCATGGACTATTGTTATGGATTATTATTACCATGGATTCATAATTCACAAACTAAAGTGTGATAACTTTGCTCATGTCTAGTACTGATAGCACTACCTCATAATGTACAACCTACAACACTACCAGTACACTGAATTAATAACAAAGACATTTCAGCAAACATACAACATACATAAATTTACAGGATAGTCTGCAAACTACATCGCCAGTCGAGTGATTTTCCCCACATCACTTACTTAGTCCAAAGACGACACTGCGATTAGCATAACATGACATTAGCATTGTTAGCTTATTCGCCGTCAGTTAGCATAACATTAGGTTAGCATGGTTAGCTTATTGGTCGTCCTGTAATTAACGTCATTACTCCACAATGTACTGACATACCGTAATACTAATACTTTCCCGAGAACATATACGCATTCATCTAACACACTACTGAATCATATATACGGAATCATACCTGAAAAGGGAGTTTCTCACGAAAGCAGAAGCATCACATTTTCACTTATAATTTCTCTCACTCTATCAACCATGTCCAAGCAAAGCCAACGTTAGCTAAACTAAGCTAAACTAAACTGTCCTCAAACTAAGCTAGCATTGGCATTCATTTCCCAGAAATTTATATGATCAATTGCTGGATGAAATGGCACTTTCAACTAGCTACCGATATCAAAAAAGCTGCCTTGACTAGTTTCTGGATGCGAAATGTAGTGCTGGGTTTTGAGTCTTACCTCTTCTCCACAGGTGCAGGTGAAAATGTGCTGGTTCAGCAGGATATAACATAATGTTAACCAGGAAATGATTTGGTGGCTGGCTGAAGAGAGGTCACCTCGTTTAGGGTAACAGCAGTTTTGACAAAAACCGTAATTATGAGGACAGGCGACTGTCAGCCAATCAAAAGCTGTGAACTTTACACGTGTGAATTATTCATTAGTGGGTGCAGTTACATTGACCCACCTACAGAGGCCGCTGTGTCATACACAGATTTTACACAAATTCACGTAAATCTGAATTGTGGAGACATTTGCTGAAACTTTGGATTCTGGGTCTCTACACCTATAGAAACACGTCTACGCTGTCCGAATTATGAGGACCCTGTCCTCACAATTCAAAATGTCCTCACAGTGTGGCATGTATTCATGCAAAACGTCTCCATAAACCACAAATGCTCATACACACTCACTCACACACACACAAACACACACTAGCACACACACACATACACACACACTCACACACACACAAACACACAGACACACACTCACACACAAACACAAACACACACACACACACACACACACACTCACGCACACACTAACACACACTAACACACACACACACAATCACACACACTCATGCACACACTCACACACACAAACACACACACACTCACACAAACACACAAAAACACACTGACACACACACAAACACACACACACAAACACTCACACACACACACACACACATGCACACACACACACACACACACACACACTCACACACACACAAACACAGGCCAGACCGAAGAGTCCACAACTTACCTTTAAAATACTTACCTACCTCTTATACGGTAATACCAACCAAACAGTCCACAACTTACCTTTAGAATACTTACCTACCTCTTATACCTTAATACCTACCTCATCTCTCATGGGTGTCAAGATTTTTCGAAAAGTCACTCCATGACTGGTACGAATAGACTCCAGATGACCTGAAACATGCTCCTTAATACTTTCTGCATGGTCGATTTTGGCCTCCACACAGTGAAATTTTCATCCCAGTCATTTCCAATGGGGAGGACATTTTGCTCTATAACTCGGGAACCAAAAGTCGTAGAGACTCGGGAGTGAGTGGCTTCAGACCTAATTGGGGGGCTCCTATCCAGGGGCCACCTTCAGACACACTGAAGCCATCCTCACTAGAGCCACTTCATCTGTCACGGTGGAAACAGTGATCTTGTCCTTTGGTTTAAAGAACAGATCACAAAATGTCAAACAGACAACATTCAAACAACTACAAGCAGCTGTCAAAACAGCACAACTCAGATTTCCACAAGCAGAGATCCGCATGCCGCAAATTAACTACCCCAGGGCTTTGCCACTTAAAGACCAAAGTAATTTGCTGCATCTCAATGCCCATGAGAGTCTTCAAAATAGAGACAGACAAAATACACTGGACCAAACCCACAGCCAGACGCATGCTTCAACACTGGTTTGATTATGTAAAATAACTATCCCCATAAGCCTGCCTGTACAGGAGGGGAGCAAAAATGTGATGAATTTGGCAAATAAATGTTCATCTGACACCCCCACAACTCACCCTGTTGAATATGGGACTAACTTTTATTCCTACTAAGGGCAGTAATAAAAACATAATCGAACAGACTAGATGGGATCTACAATTATGTCACAGAAAAATTAAATTGGCAGCATATTTCCAAAACACAAAAGATACAATACCTCCTCCTTTCATCCCCAAATCACATCGGACTCCTCCCTGTGGCAAACTGCCACCTGAAATCACTGCTCTGATCAGAACTGACATCCAATATGTTGACACAAAATTCCAGGTCTCTTATACACAGCCGAACCTGAGCAGAGAGGAAGCTGAGGCATTAAAAGACCTCAAAAACAACAGAAAAATAATCATTAAACCAGCTGATAAGGGCAATGCAGTTGTCATTTTGGATAGAGAACAATATCTATGGGAAGGATACAAACAATTGAATGATAAACATTATTATTTAAAATTGAAAATTCTGGCCCTTGTATGTGGTGGTGTCCAGAAAGTCCACTGAGGTCCTGCTGGTAGTAGATTTCAATTTTATAGATTCATTGTGATTGTTTAGAGTGATTAAGAAATGATCAAAATCCTCCTCTGAGTGTTGCCATACACCCCAGATGTCATCCAGGTATCTACAATAATATAAAGGTTTTTTAATACAAGAGGCTAAGGCTGATGTTTCCCACTCTGCCATAAAAATATTAGCATATGCTGGTGCAAATTTCTTGCCCATAGCTGTGCCTTTGATTTGTAGAAAAAATTCTCCATTAAATTCAAAGTCATTTCTGGTCAAATTAATTTCTAATAGTTGTATCAATTCCTTGTCTGGTCTGTTTTTATTAGGATATTTATGAAATATGTTTTTTATGGCTTGTATGCCTTGTGGAATGTCAATATTTGTGTATAAACTATCAATATCAATTGTGAATAAGGTGGCATTTTTTTCTAAATTGATAAAACCTATATATACAGATACAAAGCCCATGATTGAGAAAATTGTACAAATATTACAGGATAAAAAATTCGTAAATGCTAAACAAAAGCAATATTTACTGGGCGACCCAGAACCCAGAACCCAGATTGTTTTATATGTAGCCAAAAATACATTAAGACCCATGTAAGTGGAGCAAACCACATGAAATTCCTGCAGGAATTCCTGACACCTACCATATGGCCGAGTTCCTAGACTTTTATTTAAATCTTCTCTCTACCTTACACCCCAGCTCCATCAAAGACATATATGATTTTGTGGAAAAAATCAAAAAACTCCACATCCCAAAAAATGCCATCTTATTCATAATGGATATTGATAGTCAACCTGGCAACCTGATCCAATTTTTGAATTTCCTAACCCTAACCCTAACCCTTCCCCTCGCCTAACCCTAACCACACCCTTCCCCTCGCCTAACCCAAACCACAAACATCCCCTTCCCTAACCCAGACCTACCCCTCCCTTAGCCCCCCCCCCCACCCCAATAGACTTTTCTCCTCTCCTTTCTTCTCCCTTTCCTTTTTTTTTTTTTTTTGTTGATTTCTCTTCCCCTCCCCCTCAGCCCTCCCACCTCTGCCCTGTCCGGATTCCTGGTCCCATGGGGAGGGAACTCGCAACAGCTCCCTCAACTTGAGTTTTCATTTCTCTTCCTGTCATTGGGCCAGTGATAAACAGTCTCCCAAGAACCCTGAACCCCGACCCCAACCCCAACCCTAACCCTGCTGTCTGACAGGATAGTCATATGGATAACGAGGTGGATGTTAATATTTGAGTTTAATATGGAGTAAACTCTGCACCAGAGTTGACTATGGTTCTGTGGCTTTTGTGAAACCTAGGAATCCCTCTCAGTGTTGATGCTGAAGCCTTCCGGCCTCCCTGGCTGTGAGCTCCTTCAGCCTCCTCACTGTATGTATAATCTGCACACCACAGATCTGTAAATACTTCAACCACAAATCTGGAAGGCTCACTCGGGAAATTCCAACATGACAGTGCCAAGCACGTACACCACTCAGCTCGCTTGGAGTGTTTTTCAGCCATCCAGAAACAGAAGCTATGTAATTTAACAGCAATAAGTACCACAGCATCCAGTAGCCAGCACTGCTTCACAGTTTCATATAATTTTATTTAATTATGACATAACATGGCCACTTGGAACTCCATCTCAAGGTGTTCAGTTGGGTTAAGATATGGTGAGTTTCAAGGCCATAACATAGGATTCACATCATTTTATACTCATCAAACCATTCAGTGAATCCTTATACCCCATATCTGTTATGGTTTGAAAGGTGGACCCAAATGCAGACACAGACTAGAGTGACAGTAAATGAAGTAAGGCTTTATTGCCAGGACTGGAGGACTGAGAGGAGTAAGGGAGAATGGCAAGGGCTGGCAGAAGGGAGCAGGTGGTAGTGGGCTGGAGAGTGGGCAAGCTGGCAGGTAGGCAGGCGAGTGATGGTCCAGGAGCACTGGATAGAGAAACAGCAGTTAGTAACAAATCCAAACATTGAGAAATCATCATATAAGTGAGGCCTGTGGTGTAAGCTACCGCTTGAGCAGAAACAACGATCTGGCGATGAGTGGATGAAGAGCCGGGGTAGATATACTGCATGCTGAGGAAGTGATGAGAGGCAGGTGAGCAGACTGGGAGAGGTGATGAGCTGATTGCAGCCAGGAGTGTAGAGCTGGGAGCCAGGAGAGCCACGCCCAGGCCAACACACACACAACCAAAACATAAACACAGACAAAGACAGACAGGGGAGCATTGGAAACACAAGGAAGGGGGAAAAACAGGGAAACACTAGGGAATTTTCAGGTACCATAACAATATAACATATATAACATAACAATAACTGCATTTGTTATGTTTCTACAGTCATTTATTTAGGTTTTTCCATTAATATGTCACCTGCCAGCATCTCTGCAGTAACTGTAGGTCTATTCCTTTAAGTTCAAATTCAAGTTGAATTTCAGCTTTTTTAATTCTACATGTTGCACTAGGATTTGGTAATCCCAGTACATTCATATTTAATATACTGTATATATACATAAAGACATATCCAGACATGGATCTTCACTGGAATTTAGTCAAATATCTCAGTTCAAAGCCTGCCTCCACCACATTTCATGGAAATTAGTTTCCTACTCTCACCTGCAAATGGACAGATGCTTCTGAAGACATCAACAAAATGAGGCTGTAATTTAATGGCTTATAATCCTTCTGTGCCCATTCATGACCCTTCTTCAACACTGGAGCCATGTTGTTCAATTGCGATAATAACATGTGGTTATGTAATTATGCTGTGCTATACTAAGGGAGAAAATGACCCACAGACTGTTCTGTGAATGGACAGTTGGACTTTTTCAGGCCAAAATGTCTGGTATTTACATGCCTCACCCCCAAATATGCTTGAAGCTGCCTCTATGTATTTATATGAAAGTATGTGTATCTTTATGTGTGTAAACAGCATTTGTGCCCACTGTGACAAAAAACAATTGAAGAGTTGTTTGTGTGCTCAACATTTTAGGGGCAATCCATTGATATTTATTTAATTGTCATTTCAAGTTCTACACTGTGAAATAGTTGATTGATTGATTGATTGATTGATTGATTTAATTGTCCACCTCAGTGGAAATTTGTCTTTGTTCATGACAACTCTCTGAGGGAGGTCAGTTAGAAAGCTTCTAATCCAATGTTCATTTTAAAAAGTCATTCTAAAAGAGAGCCCATTTGCATATTGTTAAAATCAGAGCTAAAATCAATGAAAAGAATATGAGAAAATTATTTTGGTTGCTGTAGATGTCCAGCTATTTGGTCCACTAATGTCTTTTTCAAGTCAGAGGAAATAATCCTGATGATGTCATAATGATGTCAAAAGGGTTATCTCACCTTGGGCCACATTTTTTTTAGCAGAGAGCCTGAGTTAGAGAGCCAAGTGGTGGTGTGAAATTTGAGAGACATGAACATTGCAGGTACAGAAGGGCTAATGACTAAATGCCATAGAATTGCATTATGGGAAATGTAGTATTTCGGAACTTGAGCCACACTTGTGGCTAGAAATTTGGATATCTCCCCCTGGATCCAAGGTGTATCTAGGGAGTGCTGCTGACAAGAAACACAAAACCCAGAGAGAGACCCAATACCATCACAACACGTTACCTCTTCTGTCAAACTTTCTGATGCTCTCTAAATCCTTTGGCACAAAACTCCCTCTGCATCAGTATTCATCATTTTTATCCACTGGCAAGATGTTATGAAAGAAAAGGAGTGGGGTAATCTTGACAATTATTGTTCCATTAAGAAGAAGATATTAAGTTTCAAACTGCAGTACACCATCTTGAATTATTGATGCTTTGCTTCCTTTAGTTACTTATGTTGAAACATGTTTTGCCCAAAGAATAATTAACAGTAGTGGAAGACACATTCACATTCTTTGCTTAAGTAGCAATACCACAATGTTAAAATACATTACAACAGGTATAAGTCCTGTTTCAAAGTTTTACAGGAGCAAAAGAGCAGGAGTAATATATACATATATAAATATTGGATCTCACTATCTGACCACATGTTTCAAGATGAGGAAACAGCAGGAGTCCTCAAGAAACTCCACCCATGGATCCAGGTTATCAAAACTAGATCTAGATCCCCCTCTTATCTTTCTCCTTCTCCTGCAGCTGAGGCTGGAGCAGCTCCTTGTGCTTTTTCACCTCCAGCTGCTGAAGGAGCAGATCTCAGCTCCTCTTTCTCCTCACAGCTCTCTGCTCTCTTGTGTGGCCTGCTCACAACAGACACACACAGAACTCTTCCTTTATGGCAGAAGATGCGAGAGCCTGCCTAAGACTCAGAAACTAAAGTTATCTAGAGCCAGCAGCTACCACACAAGTCTGCTGGCTGTTTTAACAAGTACAGGAGCCACGAAACAGAGTTAGCTTGCCACTAACTCTAAACAAAGGAGTGACCTTGGCTCTCTGACCTGCACGACTGGAGTGCTGTCTCCCCAGCAACACCTGCATCTTTCAGCTTTGGAGCCAAACCGTTCTCAGCCTGTCTCTTCCACGGATTCACCAGCTTAACACCACAAAGCATCTCTTTCTTCATGGACTGGTAACAACTGGGCATAGCCTAGCAACATAGTGAAGCATAGCACAGCTAAGCAAGAATGTTTAACTTAATCAATGTACTGTACATGTATTGATTTGGCTAAGGTTATTCATTGAACTATCGTTGTGATGTCCTTGTTGTTCATAGTCAGGTTATTGCATAGCCACACTGCTAGGTTAATGTTAGCATACTTAACATATGTTGCATCCAGTAACTAGACCTTGCATGCAACTAACCTCTTCCTACCCTGGCACCTTGATCCTACACCAATTGGCCTTGAACAGAGAACCACACAGTTAAGAGGTTTAAACCTACTTTTGCAAACTTTGGTTCAGGCAGCACATGTGGTTCAAGACACCACTTGGTCTGGCCTTTCGTCCCTCTGGTTCTCTTTGTCAGCCCTATTGTCTGCATGCTATGTGCCCAGCCACCAGGTGAATGCAGCCATCTTGCCATTGTCTTTCCCACACACACTTACACACACATACACATTCACACACATATACTTGTATATAGGTACACTTAGCTAGATTAAAATTGTGTGTTTTGCTCTATTACCTTTTGTTAAATAAATGTTTTTGGATATACCTGTTGTCTGTTTTAATGTTGCACAAGAATAAGTTTTGCCATCCTCTGCTCTGCAAAGAACTCCAAAATCCTTCAGCCTTAACTAGCTATTGATATGGTAATTTTGTGTATAGTTATTAAGTTAATTATTTTGAGAATGTGTCTTGTTTCTTCAAACTTCAATCATCCAATCCACCAAACACAAAACAAGAGTCAATGGCAGGATAAGCTGTTTGGCATTGGCAGAGAAGATTTGGCAAATTTTTCATGGGCGCCAGCTCTGCTGCTCATCCCACAAATGCATGTTCCTTACAAATGTGGCACCATTTAAAAGGGAAATAAACAGACTTCCCAACGGTATAAGATTTATTGCCAAGAAGCATTGTTACAACAAAGAAATAATCTACCAAACACAAATTTCCTTACTTTTCTGTTGAATGTATATATCAGTGGTGGCTGGTGACTCAAATCTTACAAATCTTACAACTGAATCATACTATATCATTGTCCCCCACCTGATGAAATCAGAGGGGTGGTGGGCAATTTTATATGCCAATACAACAGTTCACTTTAAAAAAACAAAAAACCCTGAGTGGTGAAAAGGCTGCTTCTTTGAATACACACACACACACACACACACACACACACACACACACATATATATATATATATATATATACATATTATTTCTTAACAAATAAGTGTTCATTTTAGCCACGGAGTGGTTCAGACTGTGTCATTTTACCAACAAAGTGAAATTCAAATTTGTAGTATTGTTCTGTTGTGACAACAGATTTATGTTCTCATAAAAAATAGACAACATATCACATGATTTACAGGTGTTTCCTATTTATTTTCTTAGTATACAGAAATATATAAAGTAGCACAAAGCCTATAATCTGATACAGGTACAGATCAGTGCTGAACACTAGAAAGACTGAACACTAAAAACATTCACAGATCTAAAAGTGTAGGTACACATCAGAAATTATTAATGCATGTATCAAATACATGACTAACACACTCTTATCTATATGCACTACATACAAAATATAGTCTACAAAGCTGACATGTTAACACTTGTTATCCTAGTTACTTTAAGCTTGTTACTCAATATACGGCTCAGCTCAAAAAGGAACTGAAGAAATTGTCACAAGCAAGCAGCCAAACCTCCTGCACACTCATTTACAAATCACACAACATCAACAGGTGACTGAACAACCACTCAAGTAAAAACTGGATCAATTCCAAATGAATGAGTGAGTCCAGACAGCTAACTGTAACTTCAACAAGCAAACTACTCACATCACATTATGTGATTTCTGCTGCATTCTTGTCAAGGAGATAAATTCACACAACAGCCACAGAGAAACATTTAATCATCAGAGATGATATTAGCAACCAAAGAGACAGAGAGAGAAGCTGTATGTGATTCACGTTATCCGGCGTCTTCTTCTTTCTTCCATGGAGATGAAGTATCCATGTCATAATGCCATTTGTGGTTGTTGGTCATCTTGTTTGTTAGTTAACAGAACTTTATGGCTGCTGGTTAACCAGTCTGATATCATTAGCAACAATGACAAACAAGCTAATTCTCCTGGTTGTTTCTCTGGTTTGTTTCTCTTTCCAGCTGCTCCCTGGCTCCGTCCTACTGCTGCTGTGCTGCCCAGTCCAGATCCATTCTCTTGTTAGCTTAACAACAGTCCTTTAAGTCCTTCAGGGCTGCTACAATAAGCTAAATGTTGCATTGGCTAATGGAAGCAGCTATCTACTGCTTGATAAAAGAAGTGAAACATAACGTCTAAATATGAAAAAAAGGAAATTTGATTGTTGAAAGGGCCTTAATAAGATGTAATGTTTTACTGATGTGCTTAAAAATATAGTTCACAATTTGCATTATAATTTATTTTCTAATATGCTACTTTATCAATTTATCTATATCTTACCAGTCTTCTTCTCTTACCAGTCCCTCACACTCATGTACGTTACAGTGGTAGAGAATTGAGGATGAAATCTGGAAACTATCATATTGGACCAACGCAATGTCAGTATTGCATTCTGGTTTTTGATTAGCATGAAAAAAAATGAAGTACATTAAATTGATGTAAGATATCCTGCCATGAGGAGAACAGCAGGAGCCCATCCTCCTCTGTCTCCCACCCCCCCCACCCCCCCAATGCCCCCCACCACCACTTCACACAGACTGCCCCTTCTCCTCCTGTCCTGAAGGTGTCACTGTTGAAGCATTTTAATTAGAATTTCAATAATGGAAAAAATTTTTTTTATAAATAATACTGAGATTTGGTAATGGTTTATTCCAACGAAATATTATTTTTTTATATTTTGATCTTCCTCTGTGACTTCTGTGACTGTGTGAGTTTGTGGGTTGTTCCAGGGAGCTGATTGGTTCTACCCTCCAGGCTTGCAGTCTTAGGGCCTGCTTCTTCCAGCTACTGCGGAACTCATCTCTCTCCACTTCCAACTAACCTGCCAGCCAACATGTTCTGATGTGATATGTAGTTTGTTCATGTGAAATGTCAGCCCAGGTGCCGTAGGGGTGGGTAGCAATTTTGTTTAATCCAATTTTCTCCTGTTTTTGTTAGGTTAGGAGTTAGGTTAGTGGTTTGTCTTTTTGTTCTTATTTGCTTTGAGTAGGTAAGTTTAGGTTCCTTAGCTTTAGCTATATTTGTTATTTTGCTGTGAGCCCACCCTGAAGTTGAAGAAATCCTAAATAAAAACCTAAAAGGCTATAAATTCCTTGTGGCTGGTGGTCCTTGGGAGCTGGGAAGAGGGGAGTCTCACACTCTTCATGTTGCGCCAGGGTTTCACCTAGGCCGGCTCGTAACAGTATGTATACGTATTACATACTGTTGGTACCTGTTGGTACCTCAAAATTCCCACAACCCTAGCCTGGCCTCTGATTTGTACATTTTCTTTCAAATCCCTCACAAGTCTCCCAACTTTAGCTTCTGTGTTACTAGCTTCTGTAACTAAATGCAATCTCTCATTTGCCTCATTTGTCAAGTTGTGGCATTTAACCCATGATGATCTAAGACTTATGGGAAGTTTGTTAAAGGTAGTTAAAAACAGAAATATTGAATAAAAACCACATTAGATCCTTTTTTCAAAAACATTACATCCTTAACACATGGAGTGTTTACACGAGTTATATAATTCCTGTGTAGTTAACACATCATTTTTTAGGTATGCATGATAAAATTTACAGCTTGAGGCCATATTTATATACCCACCTTATATGAGTCTACAACAAGAAACTTGCAAATGAACATGATGTTGTACTCTGTTATCTAAGACCGCAGTATTTTTCTGCAGTTGTGTATACTCTAAGAACGAAAATAGCTCTTGAAGAGCATCAGCTCAGAGGCTGGACACTCCAGCAGACCACATGGTCCAGTTCCTGTAAATGAATGGGTTTATATCCTAAAACAAAGAGTTTGGGCTTTTCTCAAGGCTGCCAAGACACAGAGGTCCAGCCACTAGCCACAGGGAGACCAGACCTCCCAGTCTCTCTGTCCCAACCCCCTCCACCACCCTGCACTCCTCTGGAGGTGTGACCAGCACTGGAGGAAGACTCCACTTTGACCATGGGTCAGTGAGTTCAGCCAGCAAACTCAACATGCACACTGCAGCTAATGTCAGGTCAGGACATGAACCCCCGGTCCTGGTCATGCAGGCTGAGTACATTAAACTCCACAGTGCTGATCGTGAGCTGTCAACTCAAACACTAAACAGCAGCCCATTTTGGGTTGAGTGCTAAGCTGTGGGTTGGAGTGAGTGGTTCTCACTCACCCTGAGGCTGACATAGTTGGTGATTAGAGGGCTGACCCCGGGCCTCAAGTCCTCCCCTCATCACAAGACCGAGCAGTGACCTCAGCCCATCCAGCTCTTTTAGGATGGAAATGGAGATTTAACCATCCATCTTTACAGGCCATTTTTCATAATTTATGAGGACACTGACAAACACTCCCTTTGTTGTCACTAATGTCTCTTGAAAAAACTGAAAGTCTAAAGACCCTAGACATTTTAATGTTCATTACATTCCCCAGTACATAGATGTTAAACTGAACAAACAACATATGAAGGGTTTTAGCTATTCCTGAAGGACTATAGTGGTTTTGCATGTTGCATAGTTATGCAATTTGATTGTAGATTTATTTGATCTGGAAAGTATACACTGCATGCATAATGACAAGCTGCATTATTGTCCAAAATCTATTAAAAATACATTAATGAGCCACACTGTTGCACCGGGTGACATGTTCCTTCATCAAAATGAACAGACACTGTATTTCATTTTGACTCAACCCCATGCACACTGTCTTGCTGCCAGAAATACTCACTAGAAGACCAACTGTGTATTAATACACTGCTGAATAGAGTCCCCAACAAATGCACTATTTCTTCCTTTTTGATTTGACGTTTGTTAAAAACTATAGTGATCAGCTGTTTAAAGAAATTACTGAACCTTTTTTAAAAATGAAAGCATATATTTGTGATCCATTTTTAAAAATTTACATCCTCAGAAGAAGAATGGGTTTGGGGCTGAGAGCCACAGAGAGAATAGGTAAGTCAGAAGTATTGAGTAACACATTGTTGGCTTGGGTATTTTCATGGGATTGGTTGATAACAAGAAAAATGTCACAAAAAAAAAAAAAGTCAGCCTCATCCTTTAATGAACACATGATGGGCACAGCATTACAATGAACTGATGACCTACTGTTAACACCAAATTTGTAGAGTAGGCCTAAAGATGAGTTAAATGTCTTTCAATATAATACTTTTAAATGATTTAACTTATAAATACAGTGTGACTACAGTAACCCCTTTAGCCCAAAGGGCTCATGTCAGTGACACATCACCCCCCCTGCAGAACAGATCTGCTCTGCTAACCACAACTACACCCACCGCTCAAACCTCCCCTCACTCACCCACCCTGCCTTTTTTCAACACAAAATCTCTCTACCAGCTCCCGTTTTTCTCTTTTGTTCCATCATCACTCTTTCTTCATTCTTTGTATTCACCACAACAAAAACACTACCTGTTTTGGTTTCTCTCCCTTCAGTACACACATGCAGACCTTCTTGCCCTGTCCCACTCTATTCATCACAGCAGACGTGCTGAAACTGGAGGGGTTGGGGTGGAGACATGGAGAGAAAAGAAAAGTTGAGTGAGTTGGATTACAGCTATGATTTACTCAACTTCTACCTGTGTGAGCTGTGGGATGTCAGCCAGCTGGCAAACAATATTACTACTAAGCTATTACTAAGCCAATGTATTCTACTAGTGCTTGTGAGATTGAATTCTGTGTGATTATGTGGGTGCCTGATGATGTGCTGTACCTCTGTCCTCAGGAGGAACACCTGTCATAACATGAATTGGAGAAGGAGGTTGTGCTTCAACAATGGGATTCTCAGTGAGTGCTAAATCCAAAAATCCAGTAAGCATATTCCAAAAATGTAAAAAAAAAAAAAAGTGTAGCACATCACAATTTTCTAGTCAAGGAGGACAAAATATTAATATCTCACCTGTTTATTTGGCTCACATCACATTAGAAAAATGCTTATACATTTCAGCACAGAGCCGTCTTCAGAGCGTTTTAAGTGCATAGATTGAATGCAGTCATATATCACCCTTCTCATCCCATGGTTCTAGACACATGGACCAATCTCAAGTATAAAATGAAATGTTATTTAAATCCTATTGCATACAAAATGAAACTTCACAAAAAAAATCCTTTTGACCATCATCGATTCCCCACTAAGAACATACACTAGATGGCAATAAAGGGACATATAGATTACAAACAATTTTAACCTAAAAAACATTTTAAGCTGAAGTCATCATTAAGTCATAGTGTTGAATGTTTATATCCAAAACATTTCTCTCTGGGCACAGACATAAAATGTCTTTTTTCTAAACTTAATTGATTTAAAGAACTGATTTAAAGAAAAGAAACAAGGCATGCTTGTAACATTGTCAGAATACACATGACAACGACATATTCCTAGAGGCCTTCAAATCAACAAAGCTCCAGCCTTTGGCACTGATGACCCTGAATTCATGAAGGAGTGGGAACAGATCTTAAACAAATGCTCACTGGATTTAGAGGTACTGCTTATTGAAAAATCAAAAGCGGAGTGTTCAAAAAAACTTGAAACAATAAAGGCTCTTGAAAATAAGGTCCACAGTCTTCACAAGACGGATGAGGTCACTCAAATGGAGGAGAAAATGATGAACTCATTGGATTCATTTAAGACACAACTCAAACAATACAAAATGAAAAAATACCAACGTGATTTGAATGACTACAAAGAGGGAACAATCTATCAATGGCAGAAGTCAACCTTCAAATGGAGACAGAGAACCAGAGTCAAAACAGGTGTCTCCCATCAAGCTACTTATTATTCCTCAGCTGTGAGTGATATATCAAGCACTCAGAGTGAGAATGAGGATCTTGCAACCAACCACAGATCAACTTTTTTGGATCCACCCCACCCACACCAACGTGGAAAAGGAAAACAAAGCGGGGCAAATAAGTGAAGGGGGCAGCCCAGGGGGGTGTTCCATCAAGCTGGCTAACGGGATAGCCTGGCTTATTTCAATAAGCCTCGCTAATTTAAGTGAGAGTTCCGTTTCATCACTGTGGCTTATATGAGTTCCAGCTCAGTAACCATGGTAACTTAGTCAGCAGAACTAGCCTGCTCCATGGCAGGCTAACGGTTAAGCTTAACTCAGCTGTATGTCAAAGAATGTCCAACAGACGGAAACAGACTCTCAAAAGATGCTTCCATCAAGTGTCTTTTCACACTCACATCACTTGTCTGTGTTCAGGAAACATAAAATAGAAGAACTGTGAGGGACTTTTACAAAAATACTTAAGTATATCCCCATTTTATTCATGGTCACTCCTGTATCAGACTGGACCCTTTTATTTAAACGCTTAGCATTTATAATTTAAGAAATAAAAGCCAGCATTATTTTGAAGTTATTTATTTATTCATTCGCTCATTTTGTTCAAGCTGTGAAGACAAAAAGGAAATTAAATAAAGGCCAAACCATGTCCTTCTGCTGTGTTTAAATGGATACAGTATCAACTGCTTATAGTAAGCAAAATTCACCGCTCTCTTCGTGTTTTCTGCTGCCAGGGAAAAGAAGGAACTTGTCACTGGCAAAAGTTAGAACCTGCTGCTTCACTTAATTTTTAACTTTTCATTGACACTTGTTAATGGACATTTTGTGAAAGAGAAAATGTGTCAAAGAGTATGATAATGTTGGTAAGTTGATTCTCTTAAGTTGCTGACACTGTAATTTTAATTATACACCTGATATTATCTAGCTCAGTAATAATATAACCACACTGATCTGAAGGGCAATACTACTGAATGCTCATTTATTAACAAATAAAGATAAAACCATGAACTAGAACAAGCACTGCTCTTTACTTTCCCCACCCAGACTTGTCTGGCCAGATGCGGGGATTGAACCATAAACCTTCTGTTGATAAGTTCACTTCTCTAACCTTTAGGCTATCACTACCTGCCTACAGGTATGCGTTTAATCTGTCATTAATTTTGTGCCAAGCCATCTCCTTCACTTTGTTAATTGTAGCAGTATTTCCCTTTTTGGTGAAAACTCCTTTATATTCTTCATATAGTTTCATCAGCAGGTTTGTTCTGCTGTGGAGAACACCGCTCTAGTTTTCTCTTCTTTTTGCGACACAGTATCGTCTTTTCTACAATCGACTGTTCTGGGCTGTTTATGTACTCTGTGCATGTGCACACTTCAAGCTTATTCCAGTCTGGCTAGACTTGGCACTGACTAGAGGCAGCTAAGCTGCATTAGTGGAACGACTTGAGCCTCAAGTGAAAGTTGACGTTAATTCTAGCCAGACTTTTTCAAGTAAGCGCAGTTTTCTTTAGCTGCATTGATGGAACACCCCTCTGGAGATCCCCAAGACAATTCAATCACCAACAGTGAATTTGTCCAAAGTTTCACTCACTTCTCCCCAAATCTCAGTTCTGAGTAAAGGTCTCTCATTTGCAATGACTAATAAAGTTAATGCTTTCAACCTAAAAGTTGACACATAAGTTCATGAGACAACTTCATTTAAAAGATTTTTTTCTCCCCTCCATAAAAGTGTATCATATTCTACTGAACAGTCATCACAAATTTAGGACTTTAAAACTGGGTCACAGAAACCCTCTTTCTTTTCTCCAAAGTTATCATTTTGCCACTCAACCAACTTAAGTCCTGCGATTGTGATATTTAACAAACTAGTTGAAAAGGATCTTGAAGAAATGATTAAAAAAGACAAGGGCCCTAAGTATTCAAACTTGAACTATGAGGAGTGCAATGCACTGGAAGAGTTGGAGAAAAATCAAGAGATCACTATTCATCCTGCTGACAAAGAAGGTGCAGTGGTTCTCTCAGACACTGAATACTATCATCAGAAAATGCTTTAACTTTTGAACAGCCCTTTTGAATCAAATTGGATCACAAAAAAGGAGCATGTCTACCTAACTAACCAGCACCTGGTCACCCCTATTATTTATAGCCTTCTTAAAATCCATAAACATCCTACAGAACCCCCCTCAGACCAATAGTCTCATGAAGAGGCTCTGTCACTGAACCATTATCAAAATATGTTGACTTCTTTTTAAAAGATTTTGGGAAAGATTTATCTGCCTAACTTGGAGACACAAAAGATGTACTTTATTGCTTGAGTGATTGTACGTTAGATCAGAACACAATACTAGTTTCCCTACATGTTGAAAACTTATATGATTGCATTCCTCATGAAGATGCTTTAAACTCTCCTTCCTATTACCTAGCCAAGCAAGAAACAACACAAAGTCCTCCTTATATAAAAAGTATATTGATATCATCCTGTTATTTTGGGAAGGGACGCGAGGGGAGATGATGGATTTTGTGACACATCTTAACAACAGCTCAAGTTTCCTGAAATTTACCTGCGAACAAAGCACTGACAAGATCAATTATTTGGATCTAACCATATACAAAGATGAAACTGGAGCCATTCACACCTCTGTTTACCAGAAAGATATGGCATGCAATTCACTATTACATGCAATCATCCCAAACATCTAAAGGATAATATCCCAGTGGGACAGTTAATGCCAAGTGTAAACAGGGCCTGAGTGATCAGATCTCAATGCATCCTCAATGGATCTTGGGTGTGTTCACATCTGTACTTGAAGTTGTCCACTTGTGATCAGATCACCCGAGACGAGAGATTATTTAAATCTCCGACATGCCGACAGGATAGGTCAGGATTTACTGTTAATAAATGTTCTGTGTTCTTCTACACATCTGATGGGTCCGCTGTTACACACAGACAGTCTACATTCATACTGTGAAACTGTTTGAGGTAAAGCAGCCATCCTCTTGCTAAATCCTGAGCTCCATCATGCCGAGCAGTGCAGAATAACTTAAAACTGTAGTTATCAATTTGATAGGATAGAGGAAACTATTCAGCAACATTTAGCTTCTGAAATATTTTTTAGACACACCGTAAAAATGGCTGTGAATATTTTTACAGTATAATGCTGTGTATTAGGCCTAAAAACACAGTAATCATGATAATACTGTAGAAATCACAGTAGTGGACACACTACTGTAGAAAATCACACTAACCATATGTTACTGCAGAAAATCACAATAACCATTACACTACTGCAGAAAATCACAGTAACTACTATAGTACTGTAGAAAATCAAAGAAACCATTATGTTATGGTAAGAAATCACAATAAGCATTATACTACTGTAGAAAATCACAGTAATGATTATAGTACAACAGAAAATAACAATAAGTATTATGTTACTGTAGAAAATCACAGTAACTATTTTAGTACTATAGAAAATCACATTAATATTGATACTATTGCAGAAACCATTATGTTACTGTAGGAAATCATAGTAGCTATTATACTACTGTAGAAAATCACAGTGATATTTGTACTATCGCAGAAACCATTATGTTACAGATTATATAATTTAAACCTTAGTTTGAAATTCAAATTCAAAAATTCAAATACTTCAAGATGGCCTTGTTTCTTCATGCTTCTGCAGGTTGTTACTTTCAGTTTTTAAATTGTTTATCAGGTCATGACAGACTGTCAGTGAAGTCGTGAGCTGATTGGTTGAGCCAAAGAAAAACATAATGTGATCTTGAATTTGAATAGTGTCACTGAGTCAGTCTGGGTGCCAAAGTAACTTACTTCACTGCAGCAAGTTTGGAATTTTAACAGCTTTTTGGATCACTACATTATCTTTTTTTTTACATTAAAGGATTTTCTTTTTAAGAGCGCTTGTGTTCTTGTTTGTTTTTGTTCGGTGTAAAATTGTCAGACGTATCATAGATGGATAAATTGGACTTTCTGACATTCTACAGCTTGCTTACTTTACCAGCCAACTGCTGAGTACTCTGAAATAAAGGACGCAACAAACTCGGAACATTCATTCATAAATGAGCACTGGAAGATATGGAAGACCACAAAGACGTCTGTTCAACAGATATTCTTTGCAGTGTGGACAGTGCACTTCTTGCAGCATGGTGAGAAGTAACGTAGACGTTAGCCGTCAGTCTGGAGCAGCAGCAACAGGAGGAGGCACCGACAGCTGATCAGTAAATGTCTTCAACATTAAAATACTTGGTCCTGACTAACACCAGCTAGTTTTTGTAGTTAAATTATTCACATCTATCTCTGGCTGCTCACAAGTGTGTTGTTCTAACATTATTATGTTAGCTAGTAGTTTGTTAGCTTACAAAAATTGATAGTGAACCTGCCTGCATTGTGTTAAACTGAAACAGCTTCATGTTACAAATCTAACTTGTCAACATGCCTTAACGTTACAGATGTTAGCTTTGTATCATCTGTGTTCATAGGACATGGACATGTTACAGTGTCCTCATAGATGTGAGGACACTGTAATATGTGTTTAGCCTGTGTCACCCCCTGGCTAACTGGCCGTCGCCATCTTGGCAGTGCATGACAATGCCTAACTCCAAGCCAATCAAAAATGGGCAAAGAGGCGGGCCGAATGGGTGAAACAAGCCACCTAGCGGCTGGCAGACCTGTCACTCAAAGCAGCCATGTCCTTCGTTATGTATAACTTTACGGATTAATAAAATTTAAACGGGTGAGTTATAAAAAAAATTCACCCCCTGTGCAGTTGTCATGAAAGGGGAAATTAGCTATAGAGACCAAAACCGTTTTTTGTACCAGGCTGTAAACATGTTTGTTTCTGCTGTAAAGTCTGGCATTTTTAACATGGGGGTCTATGGGGATTGACTCGCTTTTGGAGCCAGCCTCAAGTGGCCATTCAAGGAACGGCAGTTTTTGGCACTTCCACATTGGCTTAATTTTTCAGCCCCTGAGGTTGCCGCTTGAGTTCACTGCGAAAAATTCACCGTTTTTTTCATCTCTGTAACTTAATAGTAAATTATTCTAATGTTAGGTCTGATAGAGATGGCAAAATGGTCTGCCATCTACTACCAAACTGTGTGAAATTACTGTGTTCCAAAATGTATATGTTTATGTATGTATGCATGTTTGTGTGTGTGTATATATATATATAGAGAGAGAGAGAGAGAGAGAGTGATTAATTTAAAAGTATTCATTCTAAATAAAAATAATGTTTTCAAAAGTCATGCACGGCTCTTAATCCTGATGCCTTTCTTCACTCAGGAGTAGAAATAAGCTTCTCCTCACAGCTGACGACCACTCCTGCTGATGCCAGAGTCCAGTCTCTCCATCATTCCAGGTCTCACTGTGCAAGGTAAGATTTAAAATCCACAGACAAAACCAAGTTAGTTAGCTCTTGTGGCAGTTGTGCTTGTTGCACTATGTGCCTGTTTTTAGATATTTAATATTTATTTTGGCTTAACGACAAGCACCTCAGCAGTCATCTGCTTAGATCTGTTCTCGTTCTAATTCACACAAATGATGTTCTCTCTTGTGTAAGTTTATTTTTTAAGTTTAAGAAAACAGTACTTTAAGATAATAGAATTGTTGTCAATTTAGTGTTTGATTATTAGTCATCAGGAGAAACTGAACCTGTGATCCTGTGTACAACCAAATGGATGCTGCTGATGGAGACCTGACTTCACCCCCACCTTGGCTTTCATAAAAGGTGAAAAACTGACATAGTTACTGATTTTAAATATTTTGGTGTGACACTGGATCCAAATTTGAACTTTAAGACACATGTTAAAAAAACAATTAAAACCATAAAGTACAACTTAGCAAATTTTAGACTTATTAGAAACTGTCTTTCTTTGGATGCAGCCAAGATATTTATGCATGCTATGATTCTTTCCCATATGTCTTATTGCATAAATTTCAGTAATTGACCGGCAGCAATCAACAAGTAACTTACTGTAAATTAATTACTGTAAATTACTATAAAATAAATTACAATAAGTTACTTGTCAATTGCTGTCAGTTAATAACTGTAAAAATCACAGTAAGTTTTTTTTTTTTTACAATGCAGACAAGACTTATTTTCTGGTTTTGGTTTAATTTCTATTCAACTGTTGATTTGAAGAGGGGAACAGGTTAGGGGCATGGGAAAAACAGGTAAAAATGGGAGGTGGATTACATTTTTTTTAATTCACATGAAAAATGGAAAAACAAAATAATGCATTTCTTCATCCTGTCATTAAACAAGTTTAACACAGCTTTGGACCAGGAGGCAGCAATTTCATTCCCCTGCCTAGTCTGCCAGAAAATAGAGGACATTAGTTGAGGAGGTGGCCCTTCATTGTGACCCCAGGACACATTGCATTTACACTGCTAAATGAATGTGGCCACAAGTCGTGTGTATTTACTCTCCCAGATAATCTTGGATAGGCAGTATAAATTTCATCATGTTTTTTTATTTCAACTGTAATCTCCCATCTCAGCAGCTGGAATGTGTTCCAGTGAAGTGTGGTGTTACCAGGAAATATGCTGTAGAATAAGTCTTTCCTGACTCAAAGCCGTCCTCCCCCATGTGTCCTCAGTTTCTTTTATAAATATTACTTTGTAAATATTATGAGAACCTTTTGTTGTGCTCTAATTTAATTTGACTTGATTTAAATCACTAAAATTAAGATTCTACTGTTAAACATATTTTTTTCATTTGATTTCTTTAGGGCTTTATGAATTTGTCAGCCTCCAGCATCTGTTGTGTTTTATGTCAAAAATGACCAATCAAAAGAAATCTATATAGTAAGGTCATCCTAACATCATCTTGCAGGTGCAAAGCATCACACACACTCACACACACAGTCATTGTAAAGTAGTAATTTCAACCACAATTTAATCAAGTTCTCACACTTTTGTGCAAGTCCTCTGATGGAAACCACACTGCTAGTTACTGTATGAAAACATATGAGATCATCCACAGCTCATTGAGAGGCTCTTGACCACATCAAGACACTGAGGAAGTGTCTTACATACTGTCCAGGTCACATTTGACCCATTTTTACATTTGAGAGCATTGAAAATACCCTAAACTCCTTTCTTTCAGCCTGAATTTTTTAAAATTCTCCTGAAGTTACCCAGAATATAAAGAAATGGAAATATTTTTTTATTTTGTGCAGGTGATACACATTTTTTGACCCATTTTTATACTAAATTTAAAATTTTTTTAATTCTGAACATACCATACAATAAAATTAATTGAAATCATGATGGCTGTTACGTTTTTTTTATTCCTCATTTGAACAAATACTATATGACCGAGCAATATAGGCTTGTTAAATAAGATGGGCTGTATTATCTCAAAAATTTAAAACAGCTAATTCACGACAAACTGTTTGAGTAATTTGTACAAATTTATCATTTTAAGTGGCTTAGGGCTTAATTTTTTGAAGCCCTTACCCACTTTAATGATTATGATGTATTGTACTCAAATCATTTGACAATCGCTTAATCTGTATGATATCATGCACGTGTGTACGTGCTTCTTCGCCAAACTGGAAATGTCTGCCATGTCAGCTGCTGGCACTGGAGAGAAATTTGTTAAAACATTTTTTGCCTGTGAGTAACTTGGATATATTTAGACGCTGAGATGCGAAAGAATGGGATACCTTTTTTCCTCCAGTGAACTTGCTATGGGACTGCAGATGAAGATATTTTAAGCAAAACGTGCTGTGCTATGCAGCAAGTTTATCCACCTGATCAGCAAACTTTTGCTGGCTGCATTGACCACCATCATACTGATGTTTTCCCTGGTTGCCTTAATCTGGTGAGTTATTCATTGGTTTAGAACCATCTTTTGTCATGTTCAATTAACGTAACTTTAGTAACATTTAGTTTGTCAGTTTGGAATTACTTTATGCATTTGAAAAAAATAATCTGTGTTAATCATATCTGCCTAATTAAAAGTGAAAAGTGATTAAAAAGTAGAAACCAGTCATGTTAATTTTATTTTAATTTTTTCCCCTGTTGAAGTGGACCGTTTGTGATGCATTTAGTGTGCATGCTTTTAAAGTTTTCTGGTTCTTTTTCAACCATAAAATGGCGGCATGTTACCGCATTTGTAATCGGCATTCAGCGTGCATGTTTGGGCATATTTCAGTAAAGGCGATGGTTTGCATTGAGGTTTTACCTTAATGTAATGCAATGCTGTACTACATGTCATGTATTTTTGTAAAGTGAGCTAATTATAAAATTTAGGCTTGTGATTTGTGAGTGAAATAACCCCGTCATGGGCAGGGCCCAGTGTCCTGGGTCTGTGCGCGGTAACCTGACTTCCAAAGATTGGAGGTGTTGCTGAAAACATATGATAATAAGTAAAAACATCCAAGGGGTTTATCTGCTTGCTAAACCTAAGAGCTAGTATAGGCTTTTGTTTATTTTATTTTTTGGTAATAAAAGGACTGTTTTAAGATTTGTATTTTTTCTATAGATAAATAAGTTTTTTACTCAGTTTAAGTGCATTAGGTAGCCTGTTACATTGTTTGCACAATTACACCCAGCAAAGCCTTTATAAGAACAAGGCATCAACATGTGGTATCGTTACATTAGCTACCTGCTGACTATTTTTATTCTATGTTGCTCCACACCTTTTAACATTTCGACATGCAGGTGTAACATATGCCTCTAGCATGTTACATTAATTACATAATTTGAGCTTTAATGGTCACTATGTCTAATAGCAAAATCTTGTAATGTAGAACATAATTTTGTCAGTAATTTTACCCTTATTTAATAGTTGTAAGGTGTACACGTTTGTGTTATTTTCATATTTTTATGCTGTCAACTTATATCCTCTTATATTTCATATTTAATATTAGGCTACACAGTATCCATATTGACAATCAGAGTGATTATCTATGTGTAGGAGAGACCAGGGATGGTTGTAACATGGGTTAGTTGTAACTCTTTCAATTTCTCCAATCAGGAACAAGTTACAAATCACTTGAGTCACTCTGCACATGCTCAATTTAGTACTTGTTCCAAATGTGAGGAAGTAAGAATTTTTTTTTACTTCATTTATTTTTGTGATAGCATTGCCTGCTTTGTAGATAAACTCATCAAACTTATATCATGTTAATTATGTGTCTGTGTAGATATCTTTCATGCAAGTTGTTAGTGCTAATGTTTTAGTTGTTAGCTGTAAGGTAAGCTAGTTCATGGCTACAAGAGTCTGTGTTAGTTGTAACAACATGTGAAAAAATGTTGCAACCTACAAAACATTTCATTATATTTATATGTTTGCCTTGAATTGCCTTGGTCCTGAAAGAGAAAGACTGACAGGGGGTGCCTCTCAACAATTAGAAGAGGGCATCAAATGATGATGGTGACTAACATACTTGACACACACAGACACACTCACACAGAAAGACACTAATGTTCAATTGATAAAGCTGATGCACATTTGCAAATTTGTTTTCAGTTTTATTATGTTCAAATGTTAGTGTGACACACACACGCACGCAAACACATCCCAATTATGTTAAAAAGTCATTGAACAAAAAGTTTTCAATATCTTAAGTTTTGTCATAATCCTTATTTCATAATGTTACATTTCACCCCAGGGTATGTTACAACTAACCCAGACCATGGGGTCAGTTGTAACATTTCACTCCTTGTGTTTGAGACTAAACCATGCATTTTCTGTTTGTGTTGCAGAGATAAAAGCTACACCATTTAATAGCAGACACATGTCACTAGTTTGCATCAAATTTTGAATGCAGTGGTTTAAAAGAGCTCCATGCCACAGACAGAAATGTCAAAAATGTTACAACCATCCCCGGTCTCCCTTACTGAATCATCTCTATCAATAGTGTCTTTTATGTAATTTGTAATGTGGTAAGTCTTTTATTCTGGTCAAGGTTAGACCGTTGGCCCTGTAATTTTTTATTTAATGGTTATTAAGCTTTGTCACAGACATCATTCATTAGTATAGTAAGTTTCCTTTGATTATGATTTCATTTATATTAAATAGTTTTACTGAGACCAGGCTGGAACCCCCATATCCCGAAGTGCTTGTAAGCAATAAACAGTCATCATTGAATCGACATAGGAACTGTCTGTGTGTCTTCATTGTAGTCAACATTACTAACTGTCAGCCGTTAGTCCATCACCATCATCACAACACAACACAGAGACTGTAGGCTGTCACTATTATCAGCAATATAAGGGAGATTTAACAAGGGCATTATAAACTGTGAAGTTAATATAATCTCCTGTGACACAAGTAAACTCTATAGTGCAAAGAAATAGAAAATAAATAGCTTAATTTTTTGAGACGGCCCCCTTCACCAAAATGAACAAGGTTTTTTAGGGTGTCCTTGGGTTTTGTATATTACAGTCTGAAACAACACCATATTTCATATAATTTCTTTAATGTAAGGTAACTGATACCTTCAGCTTCTCTGATATTTTACTGTAGTTTATAAGAAGATTGCAGCCTATCTAACTTTTAAATCTCCTCTCTCTTCAGGCTGAAACTGAAGCAACTGGCTGATATACAGATTCTTCAATCTGGTATGTCTATAATACTCCTCTCAAAACTGTTTTCACTCTACATGTTAGACTTGTAAATAGAATTTTGGGTAAGTTTGTTTTCCAATGGCTGTGTGCAAACTCTGTGCTACTGTCTTTGATAAAAGGGCACAGCTGCTTGAACATTATCGTTTACATCATAGCAATGTCTCCTCAGTCAGTCCATTGCCTTGTCTCTATGATGACTGTGTGCACATTTCATTAAGTAAATGCATTGAAAATTCAAATAACCTGGTTACATACTCAGACACTTGTGGAAAGTGACAATCAGGTGGGATGTGTGTCATTTGTCTGTGCGGTGTGTAAATTTAAAGAAACTTTTAATGACAAAATTCTTCTAGTCATTTAAGGACACATTTAAAACATGAGATGGTGGATTGTCCATTTAAAAATTGTCACTACCGTATGTGTATGTGTATGTGTATGTATGCGTATGTGTGCTTTAATACCCACAAAAGTAGGAATCATCTAGACTGTGAAGTCTCAGATTTTAAGACAGAAATTGTCTTGACAAAAACTGACTGGCCAACCAATTCAGAGCCAAGTTGAATCTGATGAGGCTGGTACCTCTCAAAATATTCTTGAGCTGGATGCTCCAGACTGTAATCCTCCTGAGTCTGGATATGACACCGGTGAATGGCAAGCTCAACTGAGAAAAAACTTGGCTTCTTTGTTCTTGAGAATGCAGTGTTCTGCATGTGTCAAAGACAGTGATACAAGATGTAGAGGAAAATTTTGCACAAATATTCACATTGTCCAAACCCCTTGTGAGAGACTCTGTCATTAAGGTTTTAGGAGAGCATTGTCAGTCTATCGATGATGCCTTTCTTGATGAATTAGTGGAAGCTGTCAAAAGTAATGTTTTTGTCAGTGCTACTGCTGAAAGTGCAGAGCTGTCCACTGCTAAGTGGAGGAAAACATTTGTAAGGAGTAACTACCCTCTGGTAATGCCAGTACAGTATGCTGTGGATTCCACTGGACACACAGCAGTGTACGTTCTGATACTACAGATGCTTCAAACAATGTTTAAAAATACAGATCTTCATGACAAGATTCAAGAAGCTAAACGATCGCCACCTGGAATGTACATGTCTCATGAAGATGGAACGTAAAAACTCAGTTATTGTCAGCAACAGGAGAGCTTAAGTTGTCACTGATTTTATATGTGGATGACATTGAACTAGCTTATCTTTTAGGCACAGCTAGAAAGATCCACAAGCTTTGTGCTGTGAATTGGTTGTTCACCAATGTGCCCAGTATATATAGGTCCAGCCTTCATGTCATACAGCTAGCTCTGCTGTGCAAAGTACCTGATCTGCAGAGTTGTGGTTATGAAAGTGTTCTTTCACCTTTGTTGAAAGACTTACACACTCTTGAGCAGGATGGTATTTTTATTGAACCTGTTGGCCAATGTGTCTTTACACATTGGCCAACGCACTGTCATGTGTTTTGCAGCTGATAATTTGGCTGCCCATGGTCTCGCAGGCTTTGTGCGGTGTTTCAGAGGACAGTTTGTCTGCAGATTTTGTAGCTGTACCACAGACCAGATACAGTCCACAGAAGTTTCTGAAGGAGAGTTTAGCATGAGAACGAGGGCCTGCCATGATCTTCATGTACAGAATGTTGTGCAAGGAGAAATGCATCTCATTTTGGTGTTAAGGGTGAGTGCGCTGTCAGTAAGTCATTGCAGCATTTTCATCCTATTTCTGGTTTCTCGCCTGATATACTTCATGACCTTTTTGAATGTATTGTGCCAGTTGAGCCCACCTCTTGGTGGGAAGTAAAGTTCCTGAAGGAGATGAAACATGGGCTATATTGATCAACCTGTAAGAAATTGTGCAGCTACTGTTGTCCCCATCTTTCAGAGAAGAATCAATCTAGTACATGCAGACTAAAATAAGTGATCACAGACAGGGCCTTCAAGCAGTGTTTCTGGACTCCGGCTCTGACCCAAACATCATTATGTTGAGCACTTCCCAGAACTGACAAAGCATTTTGGGCCTCTTGTTCACCTATGAACCATGAGGTTTTAGGGAAACTCTTGCAACCAGGCATCAGCACTTGATGGCATATCACTTAAGTGCGCTATTATTTTTCCCCACACAAAGGCCTCAAGTGTCACCTCTGTCCAAATCGCCAGTGGCCAAAGACTTCATAGAGACAAAGACAGACAGCCAAAACATATATAGTACATCAAAGGTCTCCATAAATGGCATAAAGTTTGCAAATGGAATGTTTGTTTCTGCAGGCCAGACTGGAGGACTTCCAAAATTCAGCAGAATTGAACATGTACTGCTTGTGAACAACTCTGTTTCCTTTCTTTGCAGGAACTACAAGCTGTCAGAGTTAAATGACACAGTAAGTCTTACAGTGTGCAGTATTGATGGGCATGTGATGTTAATGCAAAAAAAAGATTTATTTTGATCAGAGATTTACAGAATTAAGATGTATTTTGATGGCCAAAGTGCAAAACCTCTTTTCTGCAGAATTTTCGGATTGGCAGATTCCACTTTGGACAATGAAAACAAGGAAGGCTGCTTATATTCAGTCCGTCTGCAAGATAATCCCGCCACTTCATTGTGACAGAAAAGTCACCTGACGAAAACCTCCTATCAGGTTCACTGGGAACACGTTGAGGCACAACACCTCCTATCTGCATCAGCACCAGACCGAGCTGAATTCTGACCCTAGTGAACTACAATGTAGTAACTATTACATTTACTACTCTGGCCCATCTTTTTACTCGAAAACAAACTTAATTTTATTTTTAATTTTAATTAAAATTATTAACTTAATTTAGAGCGTTTTGTAGAACCTTTTACAACTTGCACCAAGTGCAAGAGCTCTTATCTGTAAAATGATCCAGGAAAAGTGGGGGAAAACCTCCTATCTACACTTTGCGAGGCACTAATACCTAGTCGGTATTGTTAACACATAATATATTATGTATTGGGTATCCTGAACAAATAGTATTCTGCAAGAAAACAAGTTTTTTTAGTTTTCCAAAAAAGGGCATTTTTTCAGATAGGAGGTTTTGCTCTGCGACCATTGATTTGGAAGTGAGGACCTATACAGTCCCTTTAAACTGAAATAATCTGCCCTCCACTGAAAATAATCAGTGCCACCAGTGACACTCCCCACCACAAGAAGCCTATAGAGACTAACTGAACAGATTTTTGTTTATTGCAACAGTTTTGATTGACAGTTATGTTCCCTTTTAGACATTGAGGAGCTTCTGCAGAAAGCTGTGCTGAAAGTGATCAGGTCTTAGAGTGATGCCAGTTCAGTAGCATCAGATGACAATAATATTGCCTCATGCCATGACTCCAGAATGGAAATGCTGTATATGACAGAACGGGGAAAACCCCTTTTTGTCTAGGGGACAAAAGCACGACATTCTTGAGACCGTTGCTGCCAAAATGCATGGCTTCAAAGCTTACCCCAATGATAAGGAGGTTTCAATGGTAGCTGTTTGGAAGCCTGACCATAGTGGCTAGGAAGGTGGTAGGAGGCAGACTCAGACTCTTGTTGAATGAGTAAAAACTGATTTATTCAGTCCAGTGTACCAAAAACAAACGGTGTCTCAAAAAAAATGAAAAGAACACAAGCAAAATCAAAGCTTAATTTAGGATAAAGCAAACCAAGGCATGACCACGTGCACACAGCTACACCGTCGTACTCTAATTTCTGCTCCCCCTAAACCTACATCTCTCCCCTTAAATAGGCCCTCCAATCTATCAGGCAGAACCATAGGCAGGGGTGTCCTTTCCCTTATGCCACCATGGCATATAACAATGCTAGTTGTATCAGTCAACATTGTTTACACAAAACACATCCACAACATTAAACCTCAATCTGAGCCAAACCAAGTACAAATCATATTGATACTAAACCAAACATTTAACTAAGTAACATAAATCCCCCATACTTGGTCTAACCCAATAACATCACTGATGATGTCACCCAATGTGTAAATACAGGAAGAAGTTGGGTGCCTCCAACTTTTGTTTGTAGAGAAAATGGTGGGTATGGTAAGTAACAAAGAAAATGATTAACTTATGGAATGCAGAACTCAACCAATAAACAATAACTAAAATTAACAATACTTGTCTGTGTTTTACTTTAACCAAAAATGTTGCTGGTATGTGAACTGTAACCAAACATAATGCAAACCACAAACAAACACGGGATAGTATGTGTCTGCAAGTTACAGATTAATGCTGGATCTATGCTTAAAACAATTAACAAGCATGGTTAAATAATAAGCTATATTGCATTGATGGTGAAAATAGGGACAAATGGTGTGTTCTCACCCACTTTCACAGTAGCAAAAGCACTTGTCACTAAGCATCCTTGTGTAAAAGAGCCAGGATCTCAGATGGGATGGTATGGTTGGAAAAATAGTCTAAAGTTTAAGATGGGGAACTTCCGCACTAAGTTGAGTCATGCAGGATTTCATGAGGTAGCAATAAATTCTTGGAAAAGGAGCAGAAACAACCCAGACAAACAAGCTCCCCACACAAACATCAAAAGACCAAAGAGGGCAGAAGTGAATTTCCTTCCTAATTTCCCAAGAGGTGAGGATGCTGCAAGCCTTGAATGATTGAGACTCTAAATTGTAGATGAAGTGAAGATGAGTGACAAGAACCTTCTCCTGATTGGAAAGTTAATGCAGACCACCTTTGCCCTGTGGTGCAAAGAGGTCATCAGTGATGATCCCCCTGTTGGTGAGATCCTGGAACGATAGCCTGCACTCAAAATGGAGTCACAGGAAAAATATTTTTCTTACTACACCTATTTGAGCAGATCTATTAAGTATAATTCTTTTAGGTGACTTTGTCTGTGAGAACTTGTTAGTTTTACTCAATACCCCACATGGGTTGGTAGTGTCAGTTTTCTGCAAAGCTGACAAGAAATCATTGTCAATGTCAGTGTTTTGCTGTTTACAGGCATTAGTGTGGCATTTTTCATTGCTGTTTGTTTTATTTTCCCTTTTCAGAAAGGACACATATACACTATACTCCGAATTTAACAGTCATTTTATTTTTTTGCAGATCTGTGCTGAGTTTCACAGAATCTCAAATATCAACCTGAGTTGGACCGTCATGCCCCATGTCTTCAGAGCTTGTTCAGGAGGAAAGCTGCACGCACAGGAAACGTAGCCGAAGTCCTCAGTCAGATGTTCAGGATTTATGACCTCCCGGTAAGTTCATTAGCTTCTTGGTGCTCGATAATAATGTTACAGTAGATTTTGGTTTATCTTTGGTAGAACTCTGTAAATACATGGGAGGGCTATTTGTTTTCATATAGTGTTGTGTGGCCATGCTGTTTACCAGCCATAGTAAGGCAAGAATATGTTCTCGCTCCCAAGGAACAAGCTGATGTCCATGTCAGATGTGCTGCTGTCCTCCATGCTCTCCCTGCATATCTACATGAGGATGACTGGATTTCTGAAGCAATGGGATGTAAGTCAGTATATTTTTTATTTTGGTCAAAGAGTTACATTTTTTTGTCACTCTGATCCAGTAAATCACCAATTAAAAATTACAAATTAAAAAATTTCAGAGTTTGAATATTACCATTAAAATTGTAGTCATCATAGAGTATAGAACGGACATAAATCAGAAAACAAGAACGTGTTGAATATGCTGTCCACTTATGGATGTCTTTGAAATTAAGCTCTTTCTGCAGTCTACCATAAATTCTCAAATGATGACCAAGGAAATCATTTGGGAAAGGCTTTTGTAAGAGACAGGCCTTCATTTCTAATTTCTCCTGTTCTCTATTTGATACAAAATCAACACTTCTTCAACATTGATCTGCTGTCTTGATAAACATAAACATCATTTCTGTTAAAAAAAAAAAAAAAAAAAGAAACAGAGCAGCAAAGTGGTGAGTGTAACAAGACTTTTGTTGTACCAATATAATTAGTGCTGTGGAAATGGGCATTATATTAAATTTACTGTGTGAAGTGTTGAAGTTGGCTACAGGTAATTCCAACCCCCTAGGTGTGTTTTAACCTAGCCTTTATTAGCAATCTGCCTTTACTTGTTCATGCTGGCCGTGCCCCTGGCTATTATTTTAGATTTGGCAATTATTTGAGTCCGACCTTTATGAGAGTTTACGGTCACTCAACAGCCCTTGGAAAATTTTAAATGCCCCAACCGTAAATGAAAATAAATCAAACCAAATGAGAGTAGGTCAAAACCTGGTATATGGCTGGACCGGGTATGAAACAATAGAGGGCTTTTAATTTGAAACAGATACAGAAAGTGGTGACACCCGGTGAGTGATTGGCTGACCAATGGTGTAACTTTATCACTCAGGGACCAGTTCTATAAATACTAATGTCAGTACATTAGTATTTATAGAACTGGTCCCTGCACTCCAGCCAACAATAAAATGAAATACAATACACAATGGTATATGCATTTCCTTTTATGTATGCATAAACTGTGTCATTATTAAATATATAACATATTTTTAATGAAAATAATTTAGCTTTTTGTCAACGTGTAAGAAAAAAGCTCCCTGTACCTCCTCATGAAAACATAATGATGCTTTGTATTTAGTAGTGGGAGATCTATGCTGCTCTCTGCTGGGCAACACTGAAATGCAGTAATCCTCTTCAATTTGATTTCTGTGTCGTGATTTGGTTTAAATGTGGTATGGAAAATTCATGTCACAATGAAAAACAATTCATTAAATTATTAAAGACAAAGTGCTATATAATTGTCATTTAACATATGTTTTAATTTAATTATGACACAATGAATGCATACATAAATAGGAAAAACAAAACATTTAATGTGATTTCATTGTTTTATTTGTTTTAATTTAGTTTTACATTTTTCATGTGCAATAAATCCTACTTTAATTAAGGTTATGTTTTTTTAGAGGGTTAGGGTTACGACCACATTACAATTACAACCCAAGATTTGTAGGGCTGGAATGAGGTATAACAAATATCTGGACAACATAATCAGTAATTGTCTATTCATTTTCATTTTATTAATCAAAAACAATGCCTCCACTGTGTGAATGAATGAAAATCCACATCTTGCACAAAACAATTCATAGTACATACCATTCAAATTTTCCATATTGCATGGAAATTGATAATTATGATAAATTAGTAACTGGTTCTAGCCCAATGTTTGTTGGCCTGAATCATTCCTACTCTCTAAAATATACAATTTCGTGATCTATTCCAAGCTTCAGTTGGTTAAAAAAGCAAAATTAATCAAGTTTCAAAATGGCAAAATTATGTGCAAGACCTGTAGCCATAACCACAAATTCTGAGCAGTATGCTTAAATGTTAAGCAGCTATTTCTCACTGTTGTCACTAGGACTTCACACTCAAGTGTAAGTTAGTTAAATCTATAGCTACATAAAATAAACTTGGATTTCATGTTGCTGTGATGTAATGGAAAACATTGAATAAATTCTATACCACTATCTTTTTTTGTAATGCTGAAATCCTGCACTTGAAGCAACAATGGTAATATTACCAAATTTCAGGTTAATCTTAATATATGCCATAGTTACTGTGCCATGTGTGAACAAAATGTACACTTGCCCATAAAAGATTCACTGCTTAAGTTTTATTTTACATTTAATATTAATTGAAACCACTGAATCAAATCACATTTATGGATTGTAATTAATTATTTCTGACTGCTATTTGTCTTCTGATAGACCACAGATGCATTTTTCAGCAAACAGCCTTTGGAAATAGCTGAGGCAGTCTAGGGTCACAGATAACCTCTCTGTTCTTGTCTGCAGGTGGTGCAGTCTGACTAACCAAACATTGGCGACATACAGATTGGGCTCCTCTTGATCAGTGCCAATTCAACAGATGCTGCGTTCAAGAGAGAGGATTGCGGTTGTGCTTGAGGGTAACATAGTTATTGATTTCCCCACATTCGCTGATGCATTTGTCATGCTTTTTGCATTTATTTATGCGCTGCATCTAAGTTACCCAAAAGACTTGGCCAGTATATTTGACTTTACCCAGAAGGTTTTGATGGGCCTGGAGGATTGAAAGATGAGACCCAGGGTGTTGAGCCTTAAAAATGACCTTTTGGCACTGGAGTAATCTCAAGTGTATGGACAAACAAAGACAAGGTTGCTCCTTTACTTGAGATCTGTTTCATGTACACTTGCACTACAGTCATTTTTTGCACAGAGAAATGAAAGGAGTTTTCAAAACACATCTCTAAGATGAAAACATCTTAGAGATGTGTTTTGAAAGTATTCTTCTTGTTCAATTTTGAATGTGTTACTGTTCAAAAGTATTTTTGTTGTGGTGTTTGTACTGTATGGATGTGATTTGTATGAACGTTTTGCTGTAGCCATTTCTGTGATATGTCACTATAGGAAATGTGGTAAATCAATGAACAGAACTGTTTATGGCAATATTGGATTTTTATGATTTTAGCATCAATGTGATGAAGTTATTCCAATTGATGAATTAGCCAAACACATAACCTGTCTGGTTATTTAATCCATAAACTGTTTTTTAATTGATTTTAATTGATTCCCATACCATGCGGTTGTCCATTCAATAAATGTAGTGGTTCTTTCCTCAGGCCATTTTCTTAGGCCCTTGCACTATTTTATAAATACCAGTATATTATATTTTTGATGTTACTGTTCCAGTGTTTGCACTGTATGGAAGTGAATAGAATATTAGACTAGATTAGATTAGATTAGAATAGATTAGTCAAAATAATTTGACATTTTTTATGGGCCCTGGCCTGTTACAAGTATGAATAGCCTTGAAGTAGAAAAGGATGAGAACCCCTGGCTTAGAGAAAGGCACATTCCTACATTGCCCCACAATACATAGCTACTGACAAAATATATGAAATATCATACCAAAGGTCAATGGGATAAATTTTCCATTGGGTTCAAAAATTTGTTTCCTGGATCGTTTGACCATAGTATTCCTCTATTAGTATTACTCCACAGTTATGCTACTAAGCATAGACATTTCATTAGCTATTGCTTAAAAAAGATACTAAGACACTAACATGGAAATCAGAAGACCAGATTACAAAAATCAGTATTTCCATACCATGAGAGAAAATGACATATTGGTTGAGAAACAAGGGTAAAACATTTGATGAGATATCGATGCCCGTTGTTGATTTTATGAAAGACATTCCTCTGAACCAGATTGACTACTGAGAATATGATCTTATCATGTAATTATTATGCTACAAGATAATGCGTTGAATGAGCCAATCCACTCAACCCCACCTGGGGGAAAAAACTGAATGACCAATTTTTTTAAAAAAGTGAGACAATATACCACACAGTTCATGTATCTTATCTGTAATGTGTATTGCCCTCTTGTTAAATCTATTGAAACTCGTGATTTTACACTTTAAATAAACATACTATGTGTGCACAGAAGAAACTTAACTACTTAATTATGAGGGAAGCAGCATTGAAATGATGTGCTTGCAAGGAATATTGATGCTCGTTTAATGATGCAGTCTTTTTGTGCCACTTTCACAATATCACACCACACTGGTTGACAGAAAACACACTGATAGGCAGCATGCCATGTGTGTTGGCATCTGGCAGGGATGTTTGTAAAGAGCTGGAAGGATGAGGATGGAGTCAATACAAACTTCAGCCACATCCAGTAAGAACACTTCAACAGTGAAGCTGAAAGTTACATACTTCTTTGGTGTTCGTCTAATGGGAAAATAATATATGTCACCTTGAACGTATCCATAGATAATGATTGGTGTATCTACACTGTAGACACTCCAAAAAGCTGTAAAACACTGTACAGCAACAAAGACAGCATGCTATGGAAAATGGACAGCAGTAATTTCAGATATGCAGTAAAAGGGCTGAAACCTGCAGAAACACCTGTATGGTCCTGAGCTCAAACCTCAGCTGTGTTCTGTCACAACACCAATGTTTGTCAACAGGATTTAATATGATTAGACCTTGTGGTTTGCTGTCATGTAAAGCAGCATTTGTCACAAACAGGAACTCACGTTAAATATAAATACATGTTTTATTGGTCTTAACTGCAATCTGTCATTACAACATGAACCATGAACAAAGTAATTACTGTAGTGAACAGCAATGGCTGCTGGAGAATACATTCAACAGTTCCTTTTCCTGTGTCAATGTTAAAACTACAGGAACACATTTTAAGCTTTTATCGCTCCATTTATAGAAAAATATGAAGGCACAACATTTGGGAAACCTGGAATGTATTTACAGGCACATCATAGGAAAAAGTGGTCAAAAATAACTTTTACATCATCATCGTCATGACTCAAAGTGCTTGTAAGTCTGTGCATGATACTGTGGAAGAGCTTCTATTATCCTTTCAAAATAAGAGCTTAAAATGTTGTCTTTAATCACTGAGTGAAACGGATTTGACTGACTGACTTTGATAATGAAATGATGATAATGAAATGAGAATTCATCCCAGTCAAAGACACTTATGAGGACAAGACTGTTCCAGAGCCAGTCTACATTCTAGAGGATGAAACAAGCTGCAGGTCTCTCTTCCTGAGGCCTGAACACACTGGAAGCAGCAGTTAATGCTCTGCATTTCAGTCTGGTAATTTGACATTTTCTACAGTGCAGGTGGAGATGTAAACAGGGTTCCCACACAAATACTCTTTCAGCATTCTGGGGTTATACCACACTTTGAATTCAATCAAATCCAGTTGATCAATATCGTGCTGAATATTCTTACAGATGCTCGGTAGAGGATTGTTCTCCAGTAAAATTGCTATTCTTCAAAGGAAGAAGGTCTAAGGCCATGACTTGTATGGTTCTATGTATCTGTATCTCAAGAATACAAAAATATTTTCCTCACTCTTTAGTGCAATTTCCAAATGTGGTTGAAAAGCCTGGAAATGGGCCCCTACGCCAAACAAACATTCTCCACATGTAAGACCCCTGTGTGAACCATCAGCAATACCTGCATCCTGTGTGCATTCATAACTTAAACTGTATGCCACTAGTTTAGTGACCTGATTAGTTTGCATTTCATTACTATTATTAGTTTTTCCATCATTTCAACTTGATAATGGCAGCTGCAGAACCTCTCACAGTCACTGAGAAGTGAAAGTTTGTAGGGATGCCTCTGGCATACACTGGGGCATTGAAATTGCCTTCAGACTGTGACAGAGAATCTCCACCTGTAGTCCAACATGTGGGAGGAGCACACAATAAATAAAAATGCTAAACTTTTGTGCAATGTTTAAATTAAAGATTCACTTAAAAAATAAATCAAGTGTTACAAAAAATGTCATTGCAGTATAATATATTAACTGTGAAAATATAACAAAGTTTTTCACAATCTTGCAATTAATATGGAAGATCATAACTTAACATAAAATATATATTCTATTGTTTCATTAACCAGATAAATACAAAATAAAAATGAATCAGCAATAAATACATTTTGATAAATAAGCAGTGACAACCAAAGCCCTTACTTTGAAGGCTTTAGAAAATAAACTACACAATAATGATATTAGTAATAACGAAAACATAATAATAATAATAATACTAATAATATTGAACACGGAGGAATCAAAAGGAGTGCTTATGCTCATCTGATTTCAAACAGCTGACGTTGCCTCAGACAGAGAATTGATCAATGGGGGGCTGGAAATGTCTGATCAGAAAGAAAAAGCTGAACTACTCATATTTTATAGGGAAAAAAAACCTTGCAGCAGTTAAGCAACTCTTAAGATAAAGGTGGAAAATTGTCAAAAGGTACCCGCCAATTGCTGTTTAACACCGTCTGCTGGCAGTTTCTTAAAAGGTTAGTTCACCCAAAATTACAAAATGAAAACATTCTCTCTTTACTCTAGTAGTATTGACAAATATTATTTTAAAAAAAAAAAAATCAATACCCACTTGTCAGTGACCCTGTGGATAATCCAATTAACAAAGAAATAGTCTCCATGAAAACTGTCTCCAGTATTTTCTGTGGACACCATCCAGAGTAACACTGATATAGATTGATCTGGAAGACACTGCCTTTTAAATTTATTATGATGAATTTATGAGTAGCAAAAACTGCATTCCATTCACCTCCATTTTATTGGGATGGAGGCCTTTGAAGTTTCTGGTGTGATTTTTCAGTTTGCTCTGCAGCAAATAGAGAACTGGCCACCAGCTCAATGAAACAAAGCACGTAGCACCAGCATTCCAGCCTGACTGAAGGAAGGCAATCTGTGAGTAAGCCTCTTAAAAAATAATCACCATGGCACAAGTGAGAGAACAGGAAACTGGGTATGATTAGAGAAAAAGAAAGTCTAGGCCTTCACCTGAAAAAACCCAACAGCAGCTTTATAAACTAACTGTCCACTGACTTTGTCTTGTTCTTTTTAAAGTGCCGATCCTTACAAACTGAACACTGAGTTGTCACAAACCTCTGGAAGGTGTAAAGGCTGTGGCACAGGCAATAATAGTAATAATAATAATAATAATAATAATGGCTGTCTGGAGCTACAGAACACTGCAAGACACAAAGTACAGTACAGACACCCTGTACTGGAACACACACTGACCACACTACCACTGCTACTGCCCATTATAAGTCATATTTAAACTACTTCATAATCTCTGAGCTACTTTTCACAATCCACCATGGCACCAGTGTGTGGTTTACCAACTGTTCATCGTATTGAAGAGACTTGATCTGAATTCGGGGGTGGATGTGTCCTTAAAAGTAAAAGACAATCATCATGAGGCATCCAATATTCTGATGTGACTGTGTGGCTACAACAATGTAGCACAGTCTGCTTCTCCTGTAAACAGGGCTAAGAAGAAGAGGACGTGAATGGCCTCCACCTTCCTCTCTATCCCCCCCCCTCACCCTTTTTCTTCCTCATCACTCCATCTCAAGCCCAGAGATGCAGAATCCTTAATCATCAGAGACAGAGAGCCTGCTGAAGATGGGGAGGCGGCGGGAGGCATCCAGCAGGGGAGACTCAGAGCCACTCTGGCTACCCTGACTGCTCTGGTAGCCCTCCTGGTCAGAAAGAGAGTCAGGGGGGCTGGGGGGGCTCTCTGATGTGGTCTGGAAAAAGCAGGGGGTGTTCGGTGAAGGCCGGGCCGGTCCCTGAGGTTCAAACACAGGTGGGGACCCCAGGCTGTGGCCAAACAGGCTGGCAAGCTCCTCACTGGAGTAGGTGAAAGAGTTGCTCTGCCACTCCGTCAGGTCTTCAGTGCAGAACATGGGTGGAGGTGTGACAGAAGTGGGGCTATCCTGCCGGCCACCAGAGCGGGGGAAGCCGGCGAAGCTGAAGCTGTGCTGCAGTCGAGGGCGCTCCATCTTGTTGAAGGCAGAGAGGGGTGGGGGCCCACAGCGCTCCTCTGCGTTGTGGATGAAGTGGCAGCGGGGGCCATATGGGCAGAAACCAATGGTGTGGAAGGTGCGGCACAGCTCAGTCTTATACTTTGGGTGACGGCTCAGGCTGCGCAGCTCATGCATGCCGTGGGCAAACTGGCACTTATCACCATACTTACAGGTGCCATTCTCTTCAAAGGGCCTGCACAGCTCTGTCTTATAGCGGTTTGAGTTGACTTGGCTGCTTCCATCCGTGCACACCTGACTACCAGGCTGCAGCCTGTCCCCCAGCTCTGAGTAGGACCGCTCACGGAGACGGTTCTCCTTGTTGTTACTGCTGCCCAACAACACCGAGGAATCTGTTTTAAGGCTGTTGATAAATTGGTTCTGGCTGAATTTTGCACCAGGGAGGCTGACTGAGTGACGGCGTTGGAACAGGCCTCCTGCAGAGGGCCCCCCCCCCACCTTCCTGTCCAGCAGGGACCCAGTGGGGGTGCAGGAGGAAAGGTTGGTACTGGAGCGTGAGTTAGATGTAAGATGAGGTCCACCAAGACAGCTGTTGTTGCTGCAGTTCAACATCTTGTTCTGTAAAAAGAATGACATTTAAGTTAGTCAATACAATTAACAGGGTTTTTCCTGCCTATCTAACTCAAAGGCGGGCCACCTTTGTATTACTGGCCGCCGCCTTTGTTGAAAATTCCAGCATGTGTTGTTGACCAAACGAAAAAGGCGGAACTCAACAGCGAGGGCAGTGCAGCACCCGGACAGTCTACAGCGCACATACTAGAATTATTTCTTGTAGATCATCACCGTCACTCAGACACTGACGTTAGTGGAGTGGAGCACAAAATTCCAGTAGTAACAAACGAGACCTGCTGACCCACACACTGCAGCATTAAACAACTTAAACCTACTGAGGTGAAGAAAATAACTTGGTGCTCAGTCTGTCTCATCTCAAAAACCCTGCATCCGCTCAGTGTCTTAGACAATGATGGCTTTCCCCAGAGCAAACAGTGCAGCAGAGAGGCTGCTCTCCACTGCTGGAGACATAACGTTAATAACAAAACAGCAGAGCACTCTGACTCCCCTCATTTTGTTATTCTCATCCAGGCAGGAGACTGTAAGATGCTTTTACATTAATTAATTCATTAATTAATTAATGCTGTTAACTTTAAAAAAAGCAGCAGACCATTTATATCTGGAGCAAGAGACTGAAAATAGTGCCCCATGTTCTATTCATTCAATCAAGAATCTGTTTTGAATTGAGAATCAATTCTGAATCAAATCATCACCCAAGTATTGTGATAGTACTGAATCAGGCGATAGGCATATCGTCCCAGGCTTACAAAATAGACACCGTCATTTGTCACAACCTTTATTTTTCATCTTTTTCCTCCATCTTGGTATAAAATTTAAATTTCTATGAACACTTTTGTCTGTCAAATCATCATCTTTTTCCCACTTAAGCACAAAGCACACTGAAGGTGACACAAACTGTGTATGCCACATCGCACACATTCTCCAGCCTATGCCACCTTTGTCTCAAAAAAATCCAGGGAAAACCTTGAATAAGCACACTATTTCATCCTCTGTGATTTAAGTGTACGGTGAATGCTGTGTGCTGTGTTTATCATCTGTTTGAGTCATGCACCCATTTTATACTGCAAAAGTTCACATGGCCATAGCAATTAGAAGATGTTACAAGCAGAGTTGCGAACCAAGAACCCGTTATGAAGTGGAACTGGTTCCACATGAATAAGAAGTGGTGATTAAGAAACATGATTTTTAATCTTTGTTCCTGAAAGCTTGGATGTAATGAGCTTCTCTTTACATTAGAAGTTATGCATGGGTCACAATTTAGTGTCTAATGTGAAAGCATTTTTTTGCAGCATTGTGTAGTGCAGCATTTAATGTTCCTACATAGTCATAATGCTCCAGAATCAACAAGTGCCACAGCATCCAACGCAAGTAAAAACAATCCCTAAAGACAAACTTAAACAGGGCAACAGACTTAAACAGAATATGTCCATCTTTCTTCATTTCACCTTCTGAGTTCAAGTCACTTATAAAAAATTGTTACTTTGTATTTTGTTACTGTTAGTGGCAGCGCATAAATAAAATAAAGTGGCTTCTGCTTTCAACATACTCTGATTTCTTTCCTTACACAAATTGGAACTATAATTCCACAGCAACCAGAACTGATAGGCAGAATCTGAATTTAAGAATTTAAGTATCATAATCAGATAATCCTGTCACAAGAATCTAAATGTAGCTTACATTTCTATTCTGTTGTTACGAGTATCCACACAGATTGTGTAGACATGATATAATCCACTTTGTGTATAGAAATGTATCAAAAAAGTATCCATATCAGCCTCTCTGACATTGTGTTTGAGAGACACTGCCTTACAGCCAAAGAAGTGGCACTTCTGTAAAACAGAAACATTTACCATAACTTTAAGAGTACATTGTTTAAATACTTGGGCAACCCCTGTCCATAGTGCAATCTTAACATGTACAAATTGGCATAGCATGAATCCACACATTAATTCAACAGTACAGTCCATTCTGGGTTAAGATGCAGTGTGTTTGATCACAAAATCATAAGTCAGCCCCTCAGCCTATTCCTACGCAGTTGCTTCATTGCTCAACATATGATGAACCTCCGCAATATTTTCCTCTGTTGTGGTATTTTGACATCCACGACTGTTAAGGCAGGAACAAGCCACTGTCAAACGTATGGCCCCAATAGAAAGCTGTGCAGTTCAGTGACTGCATGTGGACTTACAACGCACGGATTGACACAGATGATACTAAAACTGAGCGGTTGTAGTTTTAACAACTCAGTTTCTGTAAGTAACTGTAAGTAAGTAAGCAATGTAAACGACAGCTAACGACGTTTACTGCTTAACACAATGACGCTGAATATTAGCTTAGTTAACTAAACAACGCTAATACACAGAGAGCAAATGCAAAGAGAGCAGGCTAACGCTAGTTAACGCCGAATATTTAACGTTACGTGAAGTAATACACGACGTTAGAGTAAACAACTTTTTGTTTGTCCTAAAAGTGGTGCTAAAGCTACTACAGCTCTATATTTACATGTAACTAGGTTACTTTATTTCAGCGTAAAGGTTGGCATTAGACATCGACAACTGTCTTTGGCGTCAAACTCATATTACCTTTTTAACTAACGTTAACAGTCAACTTAGTTATGCCATTGCGCCAACATTATAAAGTTAGTTAGCAGCAGTGGTACAAAAACCTGTTTTTAACTTATGTTAGTGTTATCTGGTTTACAGAGGCTGAGTCCGAGAGACACGCACTATAACAGCTAACAAACATGTTAATTTATGTAACTTGCTCTAAAAAACTAGCACAAACTTGCAGTCAGAAAAGTGGCTAGGCTAACGTTAGCATATTTTCTTCAGTAAATAAACCCTCCAGGATAGGCGTCATTTACCTTGTTCGGGACTTCACTGTACTCGAAGAAAGGAGAAATAGTAGTTGCTGTCATGTTTTTGGTAACGTTTGAGAACAAGAGCTGGTGGTTCTTAGTGCCAGTCTGGATTTCCGTGTTTCCTGTCCCGCAGACAGCCCCCTCTGTCGTGCTCCGGTGCTGCGCAGTTCGTTTTCTGCAGGCAGCGGGGGGCTGCTGCGCGGTAGGCTTCCGGCTGACACGCCGCACACATGCAGCCAATAAGAACCTTAGAGCAAACAGCGCCTCTGCAGGACTAATATGCAACTGTCTAGGTAGAAAATTATGGGGCTAGAACAGTGACATTTACATTTTGGCATCAAAAATAAAATGTTGCATTCAAAACAAAACCTGAACTGAAAAAGTAAACATTGTCATTGAAACACTTATATTGGAAAACGTTGTATTGGCACTGAAACAAGTATTGGCACTGAAAAAAGTTCCACTGAAAAATAAAACACAGACATTACAAAATTACAATCTTACAATTTTATTATCTTATTTTATTTAATAATTATTTAATAATAATAATTTAATAATTTAATAATTTAATAATTTTATTTAATTAAAATAATAATTTATTTTTTGCATGATGATGTGTTTTTCAATGTCAATTTCAGATTTTTTTCTTCATGTCTGTCTTTCTTCAGTGACAGATTTATTTATTTTTTTGCACAGTATTTTTTCAGTGTCACTGGTTTTCAGTTTCAACTCTGTCACTGTTTTGGCGTAGGGAGGAGGGCCCTTGCTGGGCCTACATTACTCAGTGTGCCTTGCAATGTGACGCAGATTGGATATCCCAGAGCGAGGTGTCACAGCGGAGATTTTGAGCCAAGCTGTTGTAATTTTCACTCGAGGATTGTTAATGTCTCATTTTATTAAGACTAAATACTTTTTCAGGTGAGAAAGTAACCGTGTAGATTCCAAATATATGGTCAGTTTATTCAAATAACACCTGTTTGTAAGTTTGTTGCAATGTTTTCGGACATGTGAGGAGCGGCTGGCCAGGTGAAAGCAGCCGGTCATCTCAGCTGCTAGCAGCCCAAGTCCTGTGTCGTCATCCCGGGGAGAAAATGATCCGATGAACTGATCTGTGCAGCTCTTTAGTGATTCACCGCTGGTTCTAATGTCTCTGTAGCTTTTTGATATATGATATAATCCTTTTGGAAGATAAATGTTGGAGTCACAGATTAATTGTAACTGCCACTTTAGTTTGTCTGAATGTACAGTTAGACAATGAGCAGTCATGTGATTGGTGTGTTCTGTCCCAGGGTGCACACTTAACCAGACTGTTTTACAGGATATTATATGACAAATGTACTTACAGTCATCCCATACCATTTTACTTAATGTTGTATTCATCACCTGTTGTTCCTATGAGGACAAAAGGAACAAGCTGACAGCCCTGACATCACTTTACAAAATTGATATGGCTGACCATCAAGCAAACAATTGCCTATACTTAACCACAATATTAGCATTCATTTAGAGTTTGACCATTTAACAAATGTAAGTCATACTGTATATTCACAGTCCTTTTAGCTCTGAACATTGGAATAAAAGTGGCATCCAACCAAAACAATGAGCTAAAAACAGCTGAATAGCTCAGTGAAACTGCAGAGTGGGTTACAATGACCTGTGCTTAAATAGCTACCCCTTTTACATTACACATTTTATGCAAATACATTGATTTATTGAACTAAAAAACAGTACATGGCCACACAAGACAAAAGGTAAGTAACCAAAAAATTTCCACTGCGTCAAACAGATATCTGGTTTGTCCCATGTTGAATAGTGTTCAATTCATGCCAAGTGAGGGGTGGAGAATAGGTAGGAGTGCCAACATATCAGTCCATGGGCTATAATACTATATTTGTGCCATTGTCTTTTCTGATTCTTTTATGTTATGAACTGAACTTAATTTGGCTTTTACCTAGTCATCCTGACGTGGCTGACGTGCTGCGGTAAATGTATTGTGTCATTTCTGGTTGCCAACTGTGTTTACTGATAGTGTTTTTGCTGCTTTCAACTCAGTTAATTCTGCTTTATTCCTCATTACTGTGGATAAATACCTGCTGTATATTTAAGTATATTAATTCTACTCAAGCACTCTTAGGTCTCTCACTTCTTTTAGCGACTCTTCTCGTTAATCCCACAGTTATTAGTTATTTACTAACTTATTACTTTTTACGTTACGTTATTTACTTAGCAGCTAACTTAGATAAGCAGTTAGTGATGGCTTCTCTCTCTCCTTCTCACTCTCCTGCTCTCTCTTACACAGTATGTCATATGTTTAGCTATTCCTCTGTCTCCTTTAGTGATAATGGTACATGTAATAAATTTGCAGTGCTGGAGGTGAGGCTCAGTGAATTGGAAGTGTGGCTCCACACCATGGAAAACCAGTCATTAGCTAATGTAGTTAGCCAGCCCACAGTAGCCGGTGTGGGTGGAACTAGCATAGCTCCTGCTCCTCTGGTAGTTCCCGAGCAGCTGGGAAGCCAGGGTGGCTGGGTGAATGTCCAAAGGAAGCATAGCCCCAAGCAGAAGCCCACAGTTCACCACTAACCAGTTCACGTTTCAAACAGGTTCTCCCCACTCAGTGACAAACCCGCTGAGAAACCAACTCGTGAAATTAGCGAAACTAGCAGCCATAGTCAGATGTATTCCTGGGGCCAGAGTGGGCGACATTGAATCAAATTTGAATCCCGATTACGCCAATCAGAGGTCACTAAAATTACTGTTGAATCAGTGTGTACTAGGACTGTGCCCGAATACAAATATGTTATTCGGCAAAGCACAAATAGTGGGGTTTTTTTTAAGAATATTTGTTACACACAAATATTTTAAAAATGATTTGTATTCGGGGAGAAAAAAACAAATATGCTAAATACCAGCGTGCAGGTCAGTTACATTGCTATCTCAGTCTGTCTCCTCGTCTCCGCTGTTACATCTATCAGCATGTCTCAATGAGGAGAGTCACATCCACCAGTTGGGGGTGTTCCCCAGATATAAAACTGAGCTACTGACACATGCAAAGTGCTCTCAAAGGACTCTCCATAACCTGTTATTCCCCTTCTCCTTTCCACAAAGTTAGGTTGTAAAAAATAGGCAATAAATGAAAAGTGCAAAACAATAATTGCCTTTGAAGTTCTTCCCTACACATTACACGGTGTGCTGTCTCTGTGTTATGGGTGTATAAATAGATATAGGTCTGTCTGCAATAAGGAGATGAGTAAAGTTTTAGCTCAGTAGTCAGCGCAGTCGTCTATGATCTGGGAGACTCCAGTTCAAGACTCAGTGTGGGGACCTCCTTCGTGAGGTAGTTTATTCATGAACACTTATTAGGGACCGAGCCCAAAAGGCAGAGGGCGCCTAAGGGCGAGGACCCTATTGTTTTTCGTGTGTTTGTTTGTTTGTTTCCTTCTTTCTTTATAATATTATAATATAAATTTGACCCCCTAAACATGCTCAAAAACTCACCAAATTTGGCATGCACATCAGGTCTGGTAAAAATTTGATAAAATGTAAAATTTAACCCCTAAAGTGCCAAAATGTGCTCTCTAGCGTCACCTATGTAACTAAAATGGCCACCACGGCTTGTAGGAATGTTGTAGAGAGATCAAACCACAACTCAATTATTTGTCTCATCAAGACCTACAAATCATTGTAAACACTGACACCCCTGACCTAAATCCAACAGGAAGTCCACAATCAGACTTTCAAAATAAGACTTTGCTCCAATTCCGGACCCCGAACAAACGCTATCTCCTAAGAGAGTGTTAATGATATCGGCTTCAATCTTTAATACATGACTTATGACACTGCGCTGAAAAAAAGTTGTGAAAAACTTTGTAATAACTTGAACGGTTTGGATTTGATAAGCCCTGAAAGTTGCAGTGCCACATCACACCTTACAATCTAAACCAATGGGGAGGCATGAACTTTGTGTCAAACAGAGGCTGCTGACGTCTAAACTATAAGTCTGACCACTTTCAAACCTGTATCAATGGATTCGCCATGAAATTTCCTACTAAAATATGATTTTTAATGTTAGATTTGGCCAAAGTAATGGGATTTATGAGGAGATTTCACAAGAAGTGTTCTCTAAAAACCTCCTCTCCAACTGCTCCTGGTGATGTCGCTCCCACAGTGCTGTGAAACCTTCCGCAATACACACTCATTATAAAGTCACAGGAGGAGCAAGAAAAGACTTTAAAAGTCAAACTCTAATATGTCAAAAACAGTAAAAGATTAAAAAAACTTTAAAAAATTAAAGATTTGTAGGTCAAAGTCTCGTGACTCATTTAAAGCTCAAATGAAGTCTGTATCTAAAACTATGTGGAAGCAGTAAACATTCAAAAAGGTGTGGGTTCGCTCACACTCTCCATTCAAATGTATGAGTATTTTTCTGTGACACCTGACAGTACACATGTCAATCAAACTTTCAAAATAAAAGCACACCACACTTGTAAGAAATATCCCTAATTTTTAAAAAGCAAAATGATCTGATCCCGATGAGCCAGAGTGTGAGGTCCCGATCAACGCTGCTTGCAGCTTTAATTGTAACTTTAATTTTCTAAAATTAAAGTGCAATAAAAACAAAAACAGGATTTTTAAGCCTCTTTCCACTTTTATTTGAATACCAATACAAATTATTTTGCTGCCTCAACAAATACAGATACAAATACAAATACTGGACTCTTTGCACATTCCTAGTGTGTACATATGCAAAGACAATGTTGGACTCTGGGCCACTGCCAAATCTGACCAGTGATGACATGTATAGCCACGTCATCATTCAACCGCTGGTTGTCGAGGTGGTGTCCAGCAAACGATAAACAATTGGCAGACTTTCTGGGGAAGACCTGGTCTGATTAGGAGAGACAGCATACATCCCACTTTGGATGTAGCTGCTCTTATATTGAGAAATATGGCTGAGTTTATTAGCAGACCAAAACCATGACAACCCAGAGTTGAGACCAGGAGGCAGGGCTGCAGTCCTATACACTTCCCCCCTGACCACTTAAATCAATTAAATCTAAAATGAACAAAAGAGGAGTCATTCATAAAAATCTAATAAAAATGAACACCACCTCTGCAACAGTACAACAAAATAGGATAATTACATGTGGACTCTTAAACATTAGATCACTATTATCTAAAACCATATTAGTAAATGATCTAATCTCAGATTATCGTATTGATTTATTCTGTTTTACTAGCTGTGTCATGAAGAGTGTCTCAGCCTAAACGAATCCACTCCTCCCAGTCATATTAATACTCACATTCCTCATGACACTGATCGAGGAGGTGGAGTTGCAGCCATCTTCAACTCAAAACTAATTATCAACCCTAGACCTAAATTTAATTATAACTCATTTGAAAGTCTTGTTCTTAGTCTCTCTCACCCAACCTGGAAAATGTTAAAGCCAATTCTATTTGTTATAGTGTACCATCCACCCAGCCCATACTCTGAATTTTTATCTAAAATCTCAGATTTTTTTATCAAACTTAGTCCTTAGCACAGATAAAGTAATCATAGTAGGTGATTTCAATATCACGTGGACGTCAATAATCATCAGTCTTAGCACTGCGTTTATCTCATTATTAGACTTAATTAGCTTCTCTTAGAGTGTAAATAAACCCACTCACTTTGTTAACCACACCCTCGACCTTGTTCTGACTTACAGCATCGAAATTGAACATTTAATAGTTTTTCCACAAAATCCTATTTTATCAGACTATTACTTAATAACTTTTGAATTCCCATTACAGGATTACAAATTAGACAAAAATGTCTTCATTAGATGTCAATCTGATAGTGCTGTAGCTAAATTTAAGGAAGCAATTCCATCAGTACTGAATTCAGTGACATGTCTCAATACTACAGAGGACTCTTATGCTAACTTTCTTCCCTCCAAAATTGATAATCTTGTTGATAGTACTGCAGGCTCACTGCGAATAACACTGGACTCCATTGCCCCTTTAAAAAGGAAGGTAATAAAACATAAGAGGTTAGCTCCATGGTATAACTCCCAAACCCGCAAATTAAAGCAAACATTGGAGGATTTGGCATTCCACCAAACTAAGAGAATCTTGCTTAGTCTGGCAAGATAGTCTTAAAACATATAGGAAGGCCCTCTGTAATGCCAGAGCCGCCTATTACTCATCATTTATTGAGGAGAATAAAAAGGATTTAGAGCACATCATAGCACAGAGACAGCAGTGGTGAAAGTCATAAATGATCTCCTAACTGCATCGGACAAAGGACTTCTCTCTGTACTTGTCTTGTTAGATCTTAGTGCTGCATTTGACACAATTGACCATCACATCCTATTACAGAGACTGGAACATTTATAGAGTCATAGAGGAACTGCATTAAGCTGGTTTAAATCCTACTCATCAGATCGATTTCAGTTTGTACACATTAAAAATTAATCCTCCATGCACGCAAAAGTTAGACACAGAGTTCCACAAGGTTCTGTACTTGGACCAATACTATTCTCCTTATATATGCTTGGGAGTGGCGCGCTCCTGTTGGTGTCCTTCTCTTCAGCTATTGCTGTTATTTGTTATTGCTAGTCATATCTCTATTATTATTATTGTTATTGTTATTATTGCTGTTATTCTGCTTCTCTGTGTCTACACCTGCCTGCTGTTTCCTAGTGTATATTCACTTATCTATTTTCAGCGGAACATAACTGTGAAATAAATCTTCTTTGTCATTTATTTGTATTCAAGTTGCAGCACCAAACATCAATAAAAAAATTAATTAAATTCAGCAAAGTACAATACAATAAGACAGTTAAGCAAAGCTGTACTGTCTGTAAGGGTTTAATTTTTTTCTGACAAAACAACCTATAAAAGCGAAACTTGTTTACTATCATGAACACGAGTGCAGCATGACACTCATTGTAATATGGCTATAAAACCAGTCAACTCAAAAGTTTTCATCTGATGGCTCACAAATGCTGATAAAAATGGAATTAATTGGTCTTTAGGCCAAGGGTGAAATTCAGATTTAAATTCAGTTAAATTGCTACAAACAGTATGCATTGGACCACAAACATGCACTATTATGTACTATTAGGCACACAGAAAGGTTGTAATTTTTATGCAGAACATGTCACACGCCAAGTATCAAGTTAAGTTCATTCTAGTTTTTGGCCAGAGATATTCACATTCATTCAACTCTGTCTCTCTTTGTTTCGGGTTACATGCATAAGTTTTTTTTCTTCATCATTCTTTGGGTTTATTTGTCATCTCAGTGTCCTTGTTGTGATTTGGTGCTATATAAATAAAATTGAATTGAATTGAATTGAATTGAAATTGTTGAAATTTTCATGTGGTTTGGACATAGATTTGGTTATGGATGGTGGACATGACCCTACCAACATCAAGGTGTTGCTAGATTGTCCCTTCCAATATTTTTACTGATGTCAAACAATCTAGCCACTTTAAGTCCACTTAATGTTAATGCAGAGTTGCCAGGTTAATGTGTTTTCTGCAAAAAATGTGCTGCTATTATGATAAAGAGTGAAAGAGCAGGATATGGAGGATCCTCGGTCTAATGAGATCATCCTCATCATCAACCCTCAACTTCCAGCTGTGTGCATTGTTGACTAGCAGCAGCCCGGCAGCAGCAATAGCAGTGGTGTTCAGGTGTTAAGTGTTGTTAACTAATTTTGGTCAGACATGCTGTTTAATTAAACAACTTTATTACTGTTGGTGAAAATTCCTCCCAAAAGCAAATTAAGACATGTGGTCCAAAGTGTCAGTAACAGCTGAGCTTAGTTAATAAGAATGCTCTGTAATCAATCCAAACATTAATCTTTGAAATTAGTGGGAGAAATATTTACTATTTAATACCATCTCTCCCCTTTGCATGAGTGGATCAAGAGCAGAGTTATTATTGCAATGTCATTAAGACATGACATTATTTATAAGCTAAATTAGCTATAGCCTGTCCAATGGAACTGTTTGTGACTGTCAGGTATCATTTTATTATGAGTACTCAGTCAGCAGCAGCCTGAGGCACACAGTAAGGTGAGCTGCAGCCTCTCAGGTGAGCTCTGATGTCACAGAGACACAGACAGGTGAGCTGCAACCTCTAAGGTGAGCTCTGATGTCACAGAGACATACAGACAGGTGAGCTGCAGCCTTGCAGATGAGCTCTAATACAAATAGAAGTTTTTGAGATGATTTAAAGATAGGTTTGAGCATCACCACAGCTCTGTCATGAAACTCTTGAGTTGTGTCGCTCAAATCCACAAACTGAAAGGACAGAATCTTAGGAGAGGTTTGAAAACCTAGTTACAGAGCAGCACATTAACTACAGCTTTCTACACATTTATTTTATTGTAACATTTATTGTGACGGTCTATATGTTATTTTCAAATATTAATTTTGGTCTCAGATTTATAGCTAAAGGTAGAGTCAGTCATTATGGAGAGAGATTGTTGATATTTGAACTAAACACCCAAATACACCCCTCCCTTCATGCTCCTTCAGAAGTTCCGTCCCCCAAATTCATTGACACTCATTGCCAAGGCAATGACCCAGATGTAAGATAATTATCGTATTTGTACAATAATTTTGCCTTCTGTGTGATGTATGATCAATAATGCTGAAAGTCCAATAATGTACAATAATTTGATCATACTGAGACACTACATCCCACAAGTTGCATCAATTGCTGCTTTCCAGTGCTGTGGGAAATTAAAAATTCACATCTACAGCATAGAGGAAAGACACAACAAATTGGACAGTTGCCTAGATATCTAGAGCAACATCTAAACATCACACTCTGATATGCCTCCTTTGATAAGATATTTTACATTAGTAATTTAGAAATGTTGAGTCATATTTGTGACCGCACATCTTCAAAGTGGGGCTTTATGGCACGTTTGTGAACACAGCATGTGTTGCAGCCAGCAACACATTTGTTCTCTTGTTTATGACTTACGTTTCCACAAAATATGAAAATTTTCAGCCTCTGGTATGATACTTTAGTATTTCCGATCTAGCAACACTGCAATGACCAAAAGAGAAATATGGCAGTTCAGTTTCTTCACAGTGTAAATAAAAATGGTTGACAGTGGATTATCCACAGTAACCAGCTCATTGTCTCTAGACAGAGATGACACCAGATATTTAGCACAAACTAAATTTCATTACTGCCAGTGTGTTGGGGCAGAGGCAAAAATCTCAGACAAATGTTAATAAAAACTTGGATGAATAAAACCAAAACTATATGCATGGCAAGGCTCTCTCTCTTGCTCTTTCTCTTCAGGGAGGCGGTGAGATCATGTGTAAACACAAGTAATCTACCAAATCTCCAAACTTTAGGGCAACATTAATGAAATTCTGTATGGTCTATGGTACAAATGACTGATTACTGCACAGTGGCAGAAGTTTACTCTTATAGCTGCTGGGTTGTACTCTGTCAAGGGTCTGTCTGACAGGATGATCAGTGCCCAGTTATTCTGATTGTGGGTAATCTCAATTTGGGTGCCTCACCATAGAACAACAAGCTGTCACACTCAGCTATTACACCATTTCAGGATTAATGTCACAAATTATGTGATTGTAGTGTAACAGCAGGAGTTTCATCTCTGATGCAATGGGAATAGGATATTTAGACTATTACAGGATTTACTGCACAGGTCAAAATGAGGATCCATAATTCTTATCAGGGGGAAAATAACAGCATCTGAAATGAAATAGGCTTGTTGATGTTGATGATAATGAATGATTATAAGCTCTGAAGGTTGCTCATCACTGGAGTGAAATATAGACCTCTTGGCTGCATTATGTTATTGCCGAAGCATTGCATTGGCCTGTTTTTCATTTTGTTTTTCACAGAGCAGTAATCCAATTTTACTGAACCACTCACAGGGACTATTTTTTTAAGTAATAGCCTCCTTCTCCCCCACAGTCCCTCTCCACTTCTATTACAGCCTCCAATCTGCTGTGGCAATCTTCCCACCAACATGTCAGGCTTCATGAGATCCCAGAGACCTTGGCATCACATTCTGGGCGCCTGACTATTGACATGGTGGTATTTTGCAAAACAAAGTGCACTGTGGTTTATATTTGAAAATACTTTGCGACCACAGCACAGTTTTTTCGCTTGTTGTTTTTGTTATGGGGGATTAAGGTCTGTGTGCTTTAATGGAGAAAAAGAAAGCACAGCAGAGAGGGAGGAGAGGTGCTATCTGTTTGAAGAGCAGATATCTGATTTATTTGGCTCACTGTGGTATGCTATACACTAGAGGCCTATGGTGAAATAAGAGCATTGCACTCCAAGCTCTGACTGGCTATGTTTACTGAGTCAGATGTGCAGCCTTCTCTTGCTCCCTGTTGCATGAACTATATTTCCCGCCCCCCAAAATGAACTGAGGCTGACTGAAAGGCCGGAAAGAAGCTTTTTAAAATGACCATACAAGTATTTTTTCTCAGTGTTGAATAGTAATATGGTAATAAAGAACACTGACATTTTAACATTAGTTGATCAGAAGAGAAGGCAGCTCATCCAACAGCCAAGTACAGCAGGGATTTTAGAAGTAGTGAGGATTTGAGTCCAAGTTTATCTATTCAATCAACTATTATAATTATATTTTCTGTCATTTTATTTCCCCAACATGATGTTACTTGTTACTACTTGTTGTTTCAAAGCTAAGAATACAATTCTGGTGGAGGGATCCTGAATTCTTAATTTATTCTTTTTTTTTGTTGGTAGTAGTCAAATTTAAATTCATCTAAAAAATACTGGAATCAGCATATAGAATACCCACAATGTGTAGATGTTTAACTGTAACTCTCCACAGGCTGCTAAACCCCCAAAGTCCAAGAAAAAATACAGAAGACCTCAGTCACCTCATCCCTGAAGTACTGTCGAGTCAACGCAACCTTATCTTTATCTTATCTCATAGTTAATATGATAAGAAATTAACACCAACGGTCCAGTGGTCAAACTCGTGCGACTGATGCAAGATGAAAATTCTGTTCTTTAAAGGATCACTCAGGATATTTGTCAGACCGAAAAAGACTAGATATTAAAAATGAATACATATTCACTTAATGTTTTAATTAATATACACTAACAGTATGGTACAATAGTAATATTGAAATAGTTTGTTTAAAAGTTTGACACAATAATCTTAACTCAAGGTTCACTCTGGAGCTCTCAACTGTATCTTATGGTCTGTATCAGTGGTTGGAGTTTGTTCAGTTGTCATGGACATGGCTCAGGTGTCATCATGCGAGGTGTGGAAGTATAATCTTAACCCAAGGTCCCCTCAACTGCATCTTACTGTCTTCTCCAGCAGATGGAGTTTCCAACTGTGCTGATACCTTTTCACCTTTTAAATATAAAAGATATTAACAAAAAAGTATATAAATTATTTGAAAGTATAAAATTGTACAATTTGCAAATACACTAATAAAAACAACTAAAAGTAGCCCTTCCCTGAGCCAAGATGTACAACTGGACAACCATGTAATAAAAGTTGACAGTTGTGGGCAAAATGTTAAGAGTTTATAGTCCGTATGGCTTGGGGGAAGAAACTCCTTCTCAATCTCTCAGTTCTTGCTTTTAGGGAGTCGATATGCCTGCCGGAAAGGTAACAACCAGAGAGCAATTGTAACAGTGTAGAAAGTTTTTTACAGCACTGAGGAGATTTTGAATTTTCTCAGCCGCCTAAGATGGTGCAGGCATTGCCTTGCTTTTTTCACCGATGTAATGGTATGCATGGACCAAGTCAGATCATCTGAGATGTGCATGCCCAGATGCTTATAACTGCTTACAGTCTCCACCCTAGTCCCATGTAAGCTGTATATCCAAGAGCAGAGTGAAGAGCTCAGCCCCAGGCTCCCGAGCTTAGTGTCCAGTCTGTTTTCACAGAGTTTTTTTTTGTGGTTTCTCCCTGGGCTGGTTTGGAAGCCTTTTTTCCAACCATATTAGATGCACTTTGTTATACCTTGTTTTATCCCACAAAAGTGCCAGATTTAAGAGATTTTTACATAAAGGACAACAAATCAGATACTAGAGTTTTTGACAGTCACAGGAGAACACTGCTGGCATGGAGCCCAAAATCAAAATCTGAGCTGCTGTGATGTGATAAAATCTGCTGTTCCATTCCAGATTTCTTTTGCCCTTTTACTCTTTTTGTGCCACCATGTGTGTCTCTCTTAACCATTTGACTGGGATGGTGTGATCAAAGTTACAACGCAAGCTCCAGATAAGAAAGTGAGATTTAAATATCTATAATAATGTTGTCTCAGAGAAATACTGTGCTGTGATCTGTAGACGGTACCACTGAAAGTGCCAGTTTTAGATCTAAGAGAGTCTGAATGGTAAATGGTAAATGGACTGTACTTGTATAGTGCCTTTCTAGTCTTCCGACCACTCAAAGCGCTTTTACACTACAAATCACATTCACCCATTCACACACATTCACACATGCATACACTGAATGGGTACAGGGGCTTCCATGCAAAGTCCTAAGCTGCCCATTAGAGGAAACTAACCATTCACGCGCATTCATACACTGATGGCACAGCCATCAGGAGCAATTTGGGGTTAAGTATCTTGCCCAAGGACACATCGACATGTGGACTGGAGGAGCCGGGAATCAAACTTCCAATTAGTGGATAACCTGCTCTACCTCCTGAGCTATAGCCACCCCCAAAGCAGATTAGGACATCTGATACAAAATTCTCAAAAAGTAAAAAAGAGGATTTTTAAAAAAAATACTTTATTGAGACAATTTTAATTTAGTTGACAATACTGTACACAGCCCCAATTTAATCATGCTTCAAGGGTTTTATGTGCATTAGCAATAACTAATCATCAAAAATATTGCATAATAGTGATCCATGAAGGAAACAAGTAAATAAATAAACAAACATAATAATAATAAAAGTAAGAGAGAAAAGAAAAGAAAAACAAACAAAAACATAAAAATAAAAAAGTGTAGTCAATACAGTGAAGCCAGACAGAGTCTATGAATCAGAAAAGGGGTGAGGTATGTTTGGTATATTTACATTTACATATCTATTCACATGCACACACAACTCAGTGTAGGCACCCATATCTACTTTGTCCTTTTAATCCATTATTTCAGGAGGCATCACACCTCAGACCTAAGACAAACAAAACCAAATCTGGACCCACAGAAATTTTCATAACATATTCTATTTCCGTTTTCACACCAATCCAGTATGAATTCAACATTTCACATGACCAAAATATGCAGGTGTTGTTTGCATGGGTTTCTCCACATTCCCTCAAACACTTGAAGATTCAGACAAATCATATTTGACATATTTATTTGGGGTGGTAAAGTACAAAAAGTAAACCCAAGCCAGTCACAAGACAAAACAGGTCAGTGGAGCAGATTGATGGGATGGTGATGACTGGGACTTAGGAAAATATAAACCCATGGTGTCTTATCTTAAACTAATAAAGGAATGACTGCATTCCAAGGTTAGCACAGAAAAAAACAGTCCTATGTGATAGCAGCAATCAGATAAAAATGATGTCATTCATGTCAGGGAACAGACAGGGAACCGGGCCAAGTGTGACATCACTGCTGACCAAAACATCCAGAACACTACCGTCTCACTTCTTCAAAGAATGATGATGTTTGTTGTCAGAAATTAGTGTTGTGATTGACCCCTGTGTGATCTTCAGGTACTGTTAACTTCCAGTAGTTCTATAAATATTGTACCTTGTCAGTTTGCATACACAAGCATGCTCTGCAGAAATATCTGACCCACAAACCTTTGACCCCACATGGCTGTGTGCTGCAGTATCTGAGACAACAGAGGGAGAATGTGCTGTACATGACCAGGGGCCTGTTTCAGAAAACGAGTTTAGTGAAAACTCTGAGTTTGTTGACCCTGAGTTGAGGGAAACTGGGTTTTCAGTTTTAGAAAGAGAGCTAACTTAAACATGGGGTCAGTTACCGCAGTAATTGACTCTGTGAAACTAACCTGCTCGCTGGCAGGTTTTCTTCAACAAACCCTGAGTTTTTCTCTGTCTCCTCCCTCTTACAGAGCCGGACACACTGTTTCATTTCCTCATTCATTCAGTCCGTATCAAAGCGCATTCATTAGCGGAGGTTTACTATCTGTCAGAATCTAAATCCTGGTTGGATATTAGTTTAGTTACTCGACGACTTTCTAAAGTTACTGCTTTTATGCGCAGCAGTCATTTCTTTGAATAGCTTTTTTTTCTCTCACATTCAGATATTACACAGCGTGAATTCATCCACAGCTCAGAATAAAACCTCTGCATGTCCTTCTGTCATAACTCTGTGACTCTGTGCACAAGACAGCTGTTAGTTTGTTAGAGCAGCTCCTGTGCTGAAATGTTTATTGCACATAATGTGTAATCTCGGTTTAAATTTAAGCAATTGGTATGAAGCTTTAGACATGGGATCTATGAATAATTATCTCTATCACTCATGATGTGATTGGTCGCACTGATGGGACATCATTCCTATAATATTGTAGATTATATGTTGATATGCTGAGTGAGCAGGATTGTGGTGCAGCTGCAGAATGTAGTTTGAAAGTGAGATGTTTAAATAGGGAGCATAATCTTAATGTGTTTTAAGAGCATTTTAGAGACAATGTTTAAATTTACTACATTTGTTGAAGTAGCTGAAATAAAGTCATTGAATGCTGTTGAGCTGAGATATAAATAGATGTCTAAAAATTTAAAATCTTCTGTATTTTAACCTCGACGCCTTTTCAAGTACAAATCACCAAAGACATTATTACTGGATCAGATTGTGAGCTACAGTCATATCTCTATGTCTTTGATCTTTTAAATCTTTAACTATAATTTTCATCTTCAGTTGCCTCCTGTGTTGTGTCCGTCAGATTAAAACTGAACAAATATATTTAAAATGTAATGTAGCTGCAGCCTGATACACAGTCAGATTTCACTTTATCATCATTAAGGAAATGTAAGTCTGCTAAATGATGAATTAGTGGACAACACTGAATAAAACTTTATTGTGTAAACTTATGGACACTTTTCCCATTTATCTTTTTTTAGATAAATGTGCAGCGTCCGCACACACATGCGCACAGGACTTGGTTATTTGACAGAAGTTTAATCAGCTCAAGCTGCTATAAACTAAACTGGCCATTGTTTTCATTTCATCTTCATTTCATTTACATTGACAATGCAAAAGAAATGCACACAGTTATACCTTCATACCTGGAAGCTGCCCAGTACAACCACAGTCTGATCTGCTGGCCATTGAGCAGCTCCATTAGAGCAGTTGGGGTTAGGGGCCTTGCCCAAAGGCACCTCAGTGGTGGTAATGAGGGAGGGGCAAGTGCTGCTTCTTCACTTTCCCCAACCAGATTTATCTTGCTAGTCCAGGGGATGGAACTGGCTACCCTCCAGTCACAAGCTCTCTTCTCTAACCTTCAGGCCCCCACTGACCACTGTTACATTGGCTCACATGTTCCTTCATCATCATGAACACGCACTCTGTAGTTATGCTTTGGTCTCTTTGTTGATAATAACTAGAAGATCCAATAACACCAGGCCTTTAAATATATCACATAGCAGCAAATCTATGAGCAGCCTTGTCACAAAAAAAACCCGTGCCAGGGGTGACCTTTTTGCATTTGTCACTGTCTCATGTTTGTTCAACTCAGCTAGCTTCAAACTCTCCTGAAATGTGATGAATTGTGAGGGAACGGCTCACCACAACAGGCACAATGCACATAAAAACATCCTGTGAGCCGTCTCACTGTTATTGGTGGCCTTCCTGTTCATGACTTTTGACGTTACATAATACAATAGTGTAAACAAAAAGTGCATACAAAAGTGCAATTCAAACAAAGTTCTTGTCACCTTTCCAAAGGCAGATTCTTTTACTTCCATCATATTTTGTGTATAAAACAAAGTGCAACACCATGAATGCCTTCAAAGAGAGACTGTCTGAAAGTGTGTGTCGTTATCCCAATTTGTATGAGTTGAGACTACAAAGACGCAGAGTATTTGGGGAGAGATCCCAGACTGATAGGATGCAGCCAGGAAGTCATGGCAGGAGCTTCACACCTTCCAGTGTGACACTTTGACTTTAAACATGGTCAGATGACAAAAACCAACTACTTTTTTTGATGCTTTTACTAAGGTGTTTATGTACGTTGGCTGGTATTTGTTTGTAAACAGAAAAATGCATTTGTAAATGTTTTTACTTATGTATTTTGCTTACAGACTTTACTTATCTATCTTGACACACACTTTTTTTTACTAGTTTTGGGACTAATTTCTTTTTTTTGCACAACATATCTACAACCTGTGAGTCAGACTGATATTCTATTATCTTTCAGCATCTGCTACCACATTTCCAGTCTATTTGGAAACAGAAGAACACCATGGCTCTGCAGGCCACTTGCAACTTAAACTTTAGCAAACAAAATCCATCAAAACCCACACTGCAACCCTCACAGTATTACCTACACTTTCATTGACAAGGTTTGTGTGGGAAATTCAGTGCTGAAATGCCACTGCAATTAACACCTAGAACCAACAATGAAGTCTCAAAAAAAAAAAAAAACAACAACAGCAAAGAATAAAAAACAAAAAAACCCCACAAAATTACATGTGGTGTGTATTACAGTAATAAATGATTGTAAGTGATTGTAAGTGATTTGGGGCAGCATTTTCATTGTAAGAGCAAAGGGTTCAAACACAATGTGAAAATGAAACTACTCTGCAGCCCATGTGAGCTTTTCAGTCTGGGTGGTGGGATGCAGCCGCAGACTAAAGTCTCAGTTTCCTCACTGAGATTGAACTCTCAGTGACTGAGTGATTCTGATGCGTGGAAATGTAAACAGAAACTCCCTACCTCCTGATCATCACTGTTTTAAACCAACTTTATTGGTCGACCAGGAGGTGCAAGTTAACATTATGAATAACAGAGCATGAGTCTCTAAATACTGTAGTTTGTCTGTGAAATGATATGTCATATTAATATACTTATATATATATACTATACTGTGCTTTGCTAAAAGAAACATGTAATATTCAAATCAGGCCCATTACGTCTTTAAAGCTGCATTTATTGTTTTTTGGCCTTTCTGGGGCAGTGTAACAAGCAAAGTAATGTTGGGCCTTGGCTTCAAGTTTGACAATCAGCATAATGATTATCAAAGATAATTGCTACGATGGGTCATTGCCAAGATGGCTGAAGTCACCCAGTGACTCAGCACAAGGCATGCAGACAATCTGGCCGACTCTTAACAATGGAGATGCATCACAACAATAAAACTTAGTGGACAGCGTTAAACCAAAATCAGTACATGTACATCGACAAAGTTAACAGTCTATGCTTAGCCATGCTATGCTACATTATATGTTGCTAGGCTATGCCCAGTTGTTACCGAGTCCATGGAGAAAGAGATGCTTTGTGGTGTTCTGCTTCTTAGCTGGCAAATCTGTGGATGAGTCAGGCTGAGAAGAGTTTAGCTCCAAGGCTGAAGGATGCAGGCTTTGCTTGGTAGTCGGTGCTCCACTCGTGCAGGTCAGAAGGCCCAGGTCAGTCCTTTGTACAGTCCTTATAGAGTTAGCGGCAATCTAACTTTGCTTAGTGGCTGTGCTTGTTAAATCAGCTAGCAGACTTGTGTGGTAGCTGCTGGCACTAGATAACTTAGTTACTGAGTCTTAAGCAGGCTCTCATGTCCTCTGCCGTAAGAAAAGAGTTCTGTGTGTCTGCTGTGAGCAGGCCACATGAGAGAGCAGAGAGCTGATCAGCAGAGCTGCTCCCACAGCAGCTGTGAGGGGAAAGAGAGCAAGAAGAGGGGAACCTCTAGTTTTGTTAACCTGGGTCCATGGGTGGAGTTCACACTTGGGTGCAAACAACCAGGGACTGTTTTTCTTAGAGTCATGAAACATGGTCGGCTGTTGAGACCCAACAGTAAAAATACAACATCTTACATTGACTACTTTTTTGAACTTTCAGTTATATCACATGATATCCTTAGCAGAATTTGACATCTGACATAGTATCACATAATAAAGTTGTTATGGTGAATGTGTTGGCAAACAGTTGCCTATTTGCAAATCCAGCAGACACAGAACATTATTACCCATCAATATCAATATTCAATTTGCTTTTCATTGTGGTTTGGCCTCCACCAACTCCTGAGAGACATTTCTGACTCTTTAGCTCCTGGATCTTCCACGTTCACACACACACATGTGCTAAAAAGCTTTCACATGACACATAGGGCTTGTACTACAAAGCAAGTTCAACATACCCAAGATGTCTTTTCATTAGCGGGCTTCACTGAGCCTAACATTGGCCATTCAGATCACCGGTACTATGAAGCTGGCTATCAACTAGCTCAGTCAACTCTGGATTTTCATCCAGGTACGAGCACATTCACGTGAAAGAGGCGGGATTGTTAATTACAAGTGACATCATCAGAACCATGAATGAAGTACTTCATATGATATGAGATGAAATGGTGATACCAAGTACCTTTGGAACATTTATGTTTTAGGGACAGCAAAAAGTCATGGTCAGTGAAGTGAAATGTAAATTGTAGCCTGTAATCATACAGCAGGATAAGATGATGGAGAAACACTAGAAAAAATTCCACATATTAAAAGTAGGCTAAGGCTTTAAATACATGTCGGAATTATTATATATGACTTAACTATAGAGTGAATGTTTTTTTGTTATTTAGTTGGATGATGAAGATACCATTCTGAATACGTCAGTGTGTGGATTATTTTTCTAATAAAAGGCATTTTTATTTTCAATTATCATCAGACAGTTGTCTCATGTTATTCTGAGCTGCAGTGATGGAATCAGAGTGTAAATCATGTCATCATCCACACTGTCAGCATTCACTCTGGGGATAAAATAAAGTTTGTACAATTAAAATGCAGTTAAAATCATCATTGTGTGTTTAGTGTTGTTAAGTCTCTCTCTGTTTGTTAGAAGCTCTGTTTCTAACAAACAGAACAATAAACTGTTTCCATTGACCCATAAAAATATATTGCTCTTTTTTACTTGTCACTTTATTGTAAACTCAGGACTTTTGTCCATGTCAAGGTCTTGTTGGAAAGATTACTCTTTTTTTTCCAGGGATCTGATTGGTCAGTGGTCAGGGTGTTGACAGGATGTGATTCAATCCTCTGAAGTTAACCAGAGGGATGTTCCATCAACACAGCTAAAGAAAGCTGCACTTATTTGAAAAAGCCTGGCTAGAATTAACAACAACTTTCACTTGAGGCTCAAGACATTCCACTAACACAGCTTAGCTTTGTCTAGTCAACTCTAAGTCTAGCCAGACTGGAATAAGCTTGAAGTGTGAGCATGAACGGAGTACATAATCAATCAATCAATCAATCAATCAATCAATCAATTTTTATTTATATAGCGCAAAATCACATTAAAGTCATCTCAGGGCACTTTTCACATACAGCAGGTCAAGACCGTACTCTTTATTTTACAGAGACCCAACAATTCCCCCATGAGCAAGCACTTGGCGACAGCAGTAAGGAAAAACTCCCCTTTAACGAGTAGAAACCTTAAGCAGAACCTGGCTCTTGGTGGGCGGCCATCTGCTTTGACCGGTTGGGTTGAGAGAGAGAAAGAAGGAGGGAAAGGGGGGGATGGAGAGGAGGAGGAGGAGAGAGGAGCTCAGTGCATCATGGGAAGTCCCCCAGCAGTCTAGGCCTATAGCAGCATAACTAAGGGCTGATCCAAGGTGAGCCTGATCGGCCCTAACTATAAGCTTTATCAAGAAGGAAAGTTTTAAGCCTACTCTTAAACATAGAGAGGGTGTCTGCACCCCGGACCGAATCTGGAAGATGGTTCCACAGGAGAGGAGCCTGATAGCTGAAGGCTCTGCCTCCCATTCTACTTTTAAAGACTGTAGGAACCACCGGTAAGCCTGCATTCTGGGAGCACAGTGTTCTAGTGGGATAATATGGTACTATGGGCTCTTCAAGATATGATGGTGCCTGACCATTAAGGGCTTTGTAAGTTAGGAGAAGGATTTTAAATTTTATTCTAGATTTTACAGGAAGCCAATGTAGTGAAGCTAAAATGGGAGAAATGTGATCTCTTTTTCTAGTTTTAGTCAGTACACGTGCAGCTGCATTCTGGACCAGCTGGAGAGTCTTGTTAGAGCAGCCTGAAAATAAGGAATTGCAATAATCCAGCCTAGAAGTAACAAATGTGTGGACTAGTTTTTCTGCATCTTTTTGGGACAGGATGTGCCTGATTTTTGCAATATTATGTAAGTGAAAAAAGGCAGTCCTTGAGATTTGATTTATGTGGGAGTTATATATCCTGATCAAAGATAACTCCCAGATTCCTTACGGTGGTGCTGGAGGCCAGGGTAATGCCATCCAGAGTAGCTACATCATTAGATAATGTGTTTCTAAGGTGTTTAGGGCCAAGCACAATAACTTCAGTTTTATCTTTATGGTGAAGGTGAAGGTGAATAGAATTGGTCCAAGTACAGAACCTTGTGGAACTCCGTGGAACTTTTGCCTTCACGGAGGATTCATCATTAAACAAACTGAAATCGGTCTAATAAATAGGACTTAAACCAGCTTAATGCAGTTCCTTTAATGCCAATTAAATGTTCCAGTCTCTGCAAAAGGATTTGATGGTCAATTGTCGAATGCGGGACTAAGATCTCACAGAACAAGCAGTTAGGAGGTCATTTGTGACTTTCACCACTGCTGTCTCTGTTCTATGATGCGCTCTAAATCCTGACTGAAAATCCTCAAATAAACTATTGTTATGTAGAAAGTCACATAACTGATTAGAGACTGCTTTCTCAAGGATCTTAGAGAGAAATGGAAGGTTAGATATAGGTCTATAATTGGCTAGAATCAAGAGTAGGCTTCTTAAGAAGAGGTTTAATTACAGCTACCTTAAAGGACTGTGGAACATAGCCTGTTACTAAAGACAGATTGATCATATCTAGTAAAGAAGTGCCAACTAAGGGTAAGGCTTCCTTAAACAACCTAGTTGGTATGGGGTCTAAGAGACAGGTTGATGGTTTAGCTGAACAAATCATTGAAGTTAGTTCAGAAAAGTCGACTGGAGAAAAATAGTCCAAATGTATGTCAGGATTTACAGCTGTTTCTAAGATGCCTGTGTTTGGGGAGAAAACGGTGCCTGTTGAGGACAGGAGGTGGTTAATTTTGTCTCTAATAGTTAGAATTTTATCATTAAAGAAGCTCATGAAGTTGTTACTACTGAGAGCTATAGGAATATATGGATCAATTGAGTTATGACTCTTTGTCAGCCTGGCCAAAATGCTGAAAAGGAACCTAGGGCTGTTTTTATTCTCTTCTATTAATTCTGAGTAATAGGCGGCTCTGGCATTACAGAGGGCCTTCCTATATGTTTTAAGACTATCTTGCCAGACTAAGCGAGATTAGTCCACTTTGGTGGAACACCAAATCCTTTCCAATTTTCACGATGTTTGCTTTAATTTGCGGGTTTGGGAGTTATACCATGGAGCTAACCTCTTATGTTTTGTTATCTTCCTTTTTAAGGGGGCAATGGAGTTGAGTGTTATTCGTAATGAGCCTGCAGCACAATCAACAAGATTATCAATTTGGGAGGGACTAAAGTTAACATAAGAGTCCTCTGTAGTATTGAGACATGGCATTGAATTCAGTACTGATGGAATTGCTTCCTTAGATTTATCTACAACACTATCAGATAGACATCTAGTGAGGACATTTTTGTCTAATGGTGTGTAATCCAGTAATAGGAATTCAAAAGTTATCAAAAAATTATTAAATGTTCAATTTCAATCCCATAAATCAGAATAAGGTCTAGGGTGTGGTTAACAAAGTTAGTGGGATTATTTACACACTGAAAGAAGCCAATTGAGTCTAATAATGAGATGAAAGCAGTACTGAGACTATCATTATCAACGTCCACATGAATATTCAAATCACCTACTATAATCATCTGTACTAAGGACTATGTTTGATAAAAACTCTGAGAATTCAGATAGGAATTCAGAGTGCGGGCCAGGAGGACGGTACATTATAACAAATAGAACTGGCTGTAAAGTTTTCCAGGTTGGCTGAGAGAGACTAAAAACAAGGCTTTCGTATGAGTTATAATTAAATTTAGGTCTAGGGTTGATGATTAGGCTTGAGTTGAAAATGGCTGCAACTCCTCCTCTTCAGCCAGTGTCTCGAGGAATGTGAGTATTAATATGACTGGGGGGAGTGGATTCATTTAGGATGACATATTCTTCATGACACAGCCCGGTTTCAGTAAGACAAAATAAATCAATATGATGATCTGAGATTAAATTGTTTACTAATACAGCTTTAGATGACAGAGATCTAATGTTCAAGAGTCCACATTTAATTATCTTATTTTGTTGTACTATTGCAGTAGTGGTTTTAATTTTTACTAGATTTTTATGAATGACTCTTCTTTTGTTTACTTTGGATTTAATTGATTTAAGTGGTTGGGGGACAGACACACTCTCTATGTGGTTTTGGGTGGCTAACTGCTCTAATGGAAGCGCAGAGAAGTGTGTAGGACTGCAGCTCTGCTTCCTGGTCTCAATTCTGGGTTGTCATGGTTTTGGTCTACTCAGCCATATTTCTAGATATGAGAGCAGCTCCACCCAAAGTGGGATGTATGCCGTCTCTCCTAACCAGGTCTTCCCCAGAAAGTCTGGCAATTATCTATGAAGCCCACATCGTTTGCTTGACACCACCTCAACAGCCAGCAGTTGAATTGTGACATGTGGCTATACATGTCATCACTGGTCAGATTAGACAGCGGTCCAGAGAAAATTACGGAGTCCGACATTGTTTTTGCAAATGTACACACCGACTCAACATTAATTTTGGTGACCTCTGATTGGTGTAATCGGGAGTCGTTGCCGCCGACATGGATGACAATCATACCATATTTACGTTTATTCTTAGCCAGCAGTTACTAAACCTAACCCAAATTTGACTCAGTGTTGCCCGCTCTGGCCCCAGGAATACATTTAACTATGGCTGCTGGTGTCGCTAACTTCACGTTTCTGACTATGGAGCTGCCAATAATCAGAGTTGATTTCTCAGCAGGTGTGTTACTGAGGGGAGAGAACCTGTTTGAAAGGTGAACTGGTTGGTGGTGAACCGTGGGCTATGCTTCCTTCAGACAGTCACATTATGACAGTGCAACAGGAAGTACTGGCAACAGGAAGTTACAGGTGCTGTACTTTTACAATCTCTGTCTTGCATGTTAACCAGATTTTCCTCAGATATGGTCAGAAAAGCCTTAAGATGGTACTATATGTCTCGACATCAAAAAAGAAAGTGTTGTAACTCAACTCCACATCGTCAGATCTTTCCCAGATTTCACATATTTGATAAGGGTCTAGTGAGTGAATCATAGTCATAGTACCACCTACTGGCAACAGGAAGTTATCTGCTCCTAGCAGATTAGCCAGATCCACCTAGGGCGGGGGGGCAGCTGTGGCTCAGGAGGTAGAGTGGGTCGTCCACTAATCAGTAGATCAGTGGTTAGATTCCCGGCTCCTCCAGTCCACATGTCGATGTGTCCTTGGGCAAGACACTTAACCCCAAATTGCTCCTGATGGCTGTGTGTGTGAATGGTTAGTTTCCTCTGATGGGCAGGTTGGGACCTTGCATGGTAGCCCCTGTACCCATTCAGCGTATGAATGTGTGTGAATGGGTGAATGTGATTTGTAGTGTAAAAAGCGCTTTGAGTGGTCGGAAGACTAGAAAGATGCTATACAAGTACAGTCCATTTACCATTTACCTAAAATTTGATCAGTTACATTGTAATACCTTGATGATGCTAAATAGTGAAGCTTTTCAGTGTTCATCAAATCCTGTTGCCATGGTGACACATTATTCGCCATGACACAGGAAGCTGTTCTTGAGGTACTAGCTGTGCTTGAAGACTCACAAAATTTGGCACAAATATCAGAAGTGGCGAAACTCGGAAATTGATATGACTATGGTTTGTCAAAATTCCTCAGCAGCGCCCCCTAAAAATATTCAAGGTCAAAGCCCTCATTTTTAATTTTGATGTAGATTTATGAAATTTGGTAGGTAGATGTACCATCTCCAGACTTAAAAAAAAGGCTCTTGGAACCATAAACTAAGTCAGCCATCTTGAATCTATTTTTTCACAAAGTGAAGCCATTTACAGGCATTGTACTTTAACAAACTCCATTTAACCCGAGCCACTTCAAATTTGGTAGGTGATATCTAAATACCTTTGTGATGCTAAATTGCAAAGCCTTTCGTTTTCATGGAATGATCTCGGTGTGACATGCCAATCAGTTTTGGGGCATTAAAATGGAAGTTGTTGTAACTCCACTTTACATGGTCCAATCTGCTCCAAATTTCTCATGTTTAATAAGGGTCCAGGCCTGAACACATCTACATGTCAATATTGAGTCATAGTCATACTGCCACCTACTGACAAAAGGAAGTCAGCCTTATGTAACAAACATCATCTGATTTACATGACATTTACATGGTGTGGTCTACATATGATATAGAGCAACATGACATATAATTAGTGGGTGTTCCCACTAACTCTAACCCTCTAGTGACACATAGTGGATACAGGAAGTGATAGTTATTTCCTGTATGCAATGTCCAATATTCTTGAAAATGTATATCCATTCCAGTTGAACCAGTCACACTATTGTTATCCAAATGTTTACTTATTGTGTGAGAGCTGCGGAGCAATTCAAAGGTCTTTGCAGATAATTGAGAAGTTGATAATAAGACATGACAAATGATTGAAACTAATATAATAGACTAATATTGATTCTAATGCACTGTTGAAAATGTTGAAATAAAGAATTATAATAAAAACAATAAAATAGAGGTTAAAATAAATTAATTAACAATTAGATTGAAATGATTATGATAGAAAAGAGGAATTAAACATGAATACAAATAAAATAAATGATCAAATAAAATAAATGATGGCAATAAAAACATTCTAATCAAAAGTCAGGCAAAAAAGGTAGATTTTCATTTTGAATACATCAACACTTTCAACTGCTTTCAGATCCTTTCTGTTCCAACATTTCTGAGCATAAAACCTTAAAGCTGTTGCACCATAGGTTTTAGTCATGAAATAGTAAAAAGTTAATTACTGAAAAGTAAATGGCTTGTGCCACAGGACACAAGACAGTGCTTGCTGCTATGCAATGTTTTCTCTACTTCTGGTCCCAGTCATCACTCGGGCTGGGCAGCAGAGTTCTGATTTAAAAGTTACAGATTTCTGACTTTTTAGATACTCCAGATAAGTGAGTATTACACCCAGTCCAGCTTGCTGGATATTAAAGTGCTGATGAGACAGCAAAATGGTCGCAATTTGGTTTTGGATTTTGGTTTTGGATGTTTGTAATGATAAAAAGCAGCTTTGATGACAAAGCCCATATTAGCCTTAAAATTTAGTTCTGAGTCAAAGATGATACTGAGGTTTCTGACCTGTTGGCTTGAGGTAATTCCTAGAGACCATAGTTTTGTGACTGTACAACATACATACAAACATATATATAACATACAAATAAGCCTCTTGTAATGCCTATACAGAAATAGATATCAAAGTGTTTCAAAGATGACAACAATTATTTGTTAATTAAATCTGGATCAATAATAGGAAGCTGTGTTACTACACTAAGAACATTTCATTGCATGAGTAGGAATGACTAGTTCATTGAACTGAATGAAACTGAATCAAAGTGCATGTAAAGTGAAGAGAAGAACTGAGCACAAATGAAGTGAACTGAAGAGAAAATGATTAGTAATGGGGCCTCTTTTTTACACATAGCCTTACAGTTTAATTTTTCTGTAACACCTTGCAGGCATTTGGGACAATCACAAGAGGACTTAAGTGAAATTTTGGTTGATCATAGGTAGCAATCTCATATAATCTTTTTTTTTTATTGTTTTTTTTTTTTAAGTAGTGAGTCCAAACTTTGCATCAAGCACATAGATTGGATGAGAGATTTATCAAAAGCCACTCCATCAACTTTGAATCATTAAAAAACAGGTGAATTTTGAGACAGAGAGTTTTCAAAGTCCATCTAATTCACATTGCGATAAATTTAATCTTTTTTTGATTAGCTTGATTTGAGTTGTCCATCACATGGATGATGATGTAAGCCATCAGGCTAATGACATGCTCACCCACAGGTGGGCCCCTTTTAACTCAGGGAAGAAAAAAATCCATAATGCAACAGCAATTGTTTTAAAAATAGTCTTTAAGGCAGGGTTGAACAACAGTTGTCACTGTCAGTAGTACTAGGTATGTGCAAATATGCATTGTTAGGCCACTAAAATATATCTACACATCCTTCCATCACTCATTCACTTGATTGTTTTTATGATTTTATATATTATCATACAGCAGTATAAAATTGTAGAATATTGTATATTATTCTCAGTCAAGATTCATGGGTAAATATTAAAGAGTGTAATTAAGTGGTGTCATTGACCAACGTTGAAACAATTTAAATACAAATGTTTCAGTTTCAGTGGTTTGCAATATTGTTCAGCCCTACCATGAAAGGCTTTTCACATCATGGTTAGACCTCGGCTAATGCCCCCATTAGATCATGGCTTTAAGTTACAGTAGGCCAAAGTAGAGCCAGAAGAGCCAAAGCTCAGGGTATTTTCTTCACAGGGCTAAAATTTTAGACTGCTTTCTATGCCACAGGGTTTAGATTACTTCAAAGCAAAGTAGAAAAATGTGGAAAACTTTCACATACCTGTCAGCTGAAAGCATATTCTAATTATTATTTTAAAATGTGTTCTCTCTCCAAGTTTCTCAGATCAGTTGCATGTGGCAACTGAAGTAACTAATCTATCTTTAGAGTCATTTTGTGGATGAGTGAACTATGTTCTGTAATGGTATTGTTTGTTGAATCTGTCCATTTAAAAAAAAACTGTCCATGGAGCAGAGTGTCAGCATGAAGATGTAAAGGGCTGCCACCATATAACCTTTCCAGTTGCTGTAGAACTGCAGCTTCCAATTATCCAGTCAATGTTTGGTGTGAGGGCAGTGTCTCAACAGTGACATGGAGGAGGAGAGGCCTTAAAAAGAGTAAAAAGAAAAACAGAACTTTCTTTTCTGACATTCCAGTAGTTCTTCATGCAACAAACATGCACAAACAGTGTTTTTCTGGTCAAAGAGGAATATTTTCTACAAACATAACAAAATGTAACAAAGGTCATAAAAATGTGTTCCCTGTAGGACTTGTTCAGGGAGGAGCTTGATGCAACACAGATGAGTCACTCTCTTAAAAATGATGGATGGATGTACAGATGTTGATGTGGAGGTAGGAGGACTAAGCTGGTCCTAACAACAGAAAATAGGAGGTTCGTATGATAAACTGATAACTATGAAACAGAACATGTTTTAAACTTACACAATACACAATAATCAAATACCTTGAACAGTACTGCAGGGCAGAAAAACATTTTCTGTCTATTGCTATTTTGCATCAGTTATTGGAAAGCTGCATGATGTTCAGCTTATTTTCAGTGTTTAGCTCTCTCTGCATACCTGAGGTTTTCCACAAGGGAGGGCTGCCTGAAGAAAGAAGCTAATGTAAATGACAATGTTATAGTAACATCCCATGAAAGTCAGAAGCAACAACAGTGTCATCAAAACATTAAAAAGCTGAATTAACTGGATTAAAATGCTTCGAACAGGTCATTGGAGATGAGACAGGCTTTATGAACTGTTGGAGGACATGACACAGTATACAGGACTGTGATAACTGTAATAGGTTTTCATGACAGCAGAATGGAGACAATGCTGTAGTTGAGACATGAAAATGAGGTCCAGCAGTGTGTGTGTCTGTGGTTGTAGCAGCGATGAGTTGAACATATCCCCTAGACTGAAACAGCTCCAGTATTGGCTTCTTTGCAATTGATAAGAGATTCTCGTTGAAATCACCACAGACAATGATAGGGTGACAAACCATGATCTCCAATGACTCCAAAAGGCCTTTATAGGTTTGACAGGTAGCTTGTCAAGCTGTAGTCTGAGGTCTGTACACAGTTGCAATCATTGCAGTTACTGGGGCTTCAACTTTTAAAGCCAAAAACTCAGGTCAGTTACATTATGTATGTACTGCTTTTCACGCACTTGAAAGTGGTTTTTCACATAGACAGCAACTCCACCACCACCTCTGTTGGCCATTTGTAGAACTTTTGTGTTGGACAAGTGTCTGTTGCGTTTGAACATATTGTAGCCCTCTAAATGGAGACTGTCTGCAACAAAGTCATCATACACACAATCATTGCTTTTTCTGTCATTTTTGGCCATTTCACAGTTATTCTGCCTCAAAAAGCAATGTTATGCAGCATCATTGCATAAAAAGCCTTTCCACTGTCATGGCACAGAAATTAGTGGACTTTCATCAGATCTAAGCGAAAAGCATCCAAAATTACTGATTCTGTCAGTAGTTTCATCATATATGCAACGGATGCTTTAACAGTTGTTAACAGTTATTTTGCCTCACAGAAATTAGTGGTTTTTCATCAGATCTGAGTCAGAATCATCCAAAATCAGTAATTCTATGACCAATTTCATCATACACAGAAATATAACTTCTTGTGTCATTCCTGGTGTTTCACACTGATTCGGCCTCAAAAATGGCTGTTTTGCAGCATCGTCGCATGAAAAGCCTTTCCACTTTCAAGACACAGAAATTAGTGGTATTTCATCAGATCTGAGCCAGAATCATGCAAAATCAATAATTTTATGAGCAGTTATATCATATACACTATGATAGCTTATTGTGTCTGTATTTCTGGCCGTTTCCCACTCATTTGACCTCAGACATGGCTGTTTTGCAGCATCGTGGAAAAACCACTAATTTAGTGATTTTCCATCAGATCTGAACCAGAATCATCCAAAATCACTAATTTCATGAGCACTTTCACCTTACACAGAATAGCAGTTCATAATCTCTCTTTTGTCTGTTGTCCACTTATTCTGCTTCAAAAAAAAAGTGTTTTGCGAGGATAACAGCAAAAAAGGCACTTCCCATGTGATGGTGCAGAAATTAGTGGTTTTTCATCGTATATAAGCCAGATCATATATGGAAATCACTCATTCTGCATCAAAAAAAAGTGTTTTTCCAGGATAACAACGGAAAACATACTTCCCATGTCATGGAGCAGAAATTAATGGTTTTTCATCAGATCTGAACCAGAATCATCCAAAATCACTAATTTCATGAGCACTTTAATGATACACAGAATGGTAGCTGGATCTGTCATTTCTGGCCTTTTCCCACGCACTGAGGCTCCTAAAGCAGTGTTTTGCAAGGATAACAGCAGAAAAGGTACTTCTCATGTCATGGAGCAGAAATTAGTGGTTTTTCATCAGATCTGAACCAGAATCATCCAAAATCACTCATTTCATGGGCACCTTCATCATTCACAGAGTGGTATCTGGATCTTTCATTTTTGGCCTCTTCCCATGTACTGAGGCTCCTGAAGCAGTGTTTTGCAAGGATAACAGCATAAAAGGCACTTCCCATGTCATGGTGCAGAAATTAGTGGGTTTTCATCATATATGAGCCAGATCATGCAAAATCACTCATTCTGTATCAAAAAAGTGTTTTTCCAAGATAAAAACAGAAAACATACTTCCCATGTCATGGAGCAGAAATGAGTGGTTTTTCATCAGATCTGAACCAGAATCATCCAAAATCACTCATTTCATGAGCATTAAATCATACACAGAATGGTAGTACTGAGGCTTCTAAAGCAGTGTTTTGCAAGGATAACAGCACAAAAGGCACTTCCCATGTCATGGAGAAGAAATGAGTGGTTTTTCATCATATATGAGCCAGATCATCCCAAAATCACTCATTCTGTATCAAAAAAGTGTTTTTCCAAGAAAGAAACAGAAAACATACTTCCCATGTCATGGAGCAGAAATGAGTGGTTTTTCATCATATGTAGACCACATCATCCAAAATCACTCATTTCAAAGGCGCTTTCATCATACATAAAATAGTATCTGGAGCTGTCATTTCTGGACTTTTCCCATGTACTGGGACTCCAAAATCAGTGTTTTGCATGGATAACAGCAGAAAAGGCACTTTGCATGTCATGGAGTAGAAAATGGTGGTTTTTCATCAGATCTGAATCAGAATCATCCGAAATCACTCATTTCATGGGCACTTTCACCTTACACAGAATATTAGTTAATAATCTCTCTTTTGGCTGCTGTCCACTTATTCTTCATCAAAAAAGAGTATTTTGCCAGGATAACAGCAGAAAAGGTCCTTCCCATGTCATAGAGCAGAAATTAGGGGTTTTTCATCATATATAGGCCAGATCATCCAAAATCACTCATTCTGCATCATAGAAGAGTGTTTTGCCAGGATAACAGCAGAAAAGGTCCTTCCCATGTCATGTAGCAGAAATGAGTGGTTTTTCATCAGATCAGAACCAGAATCATCCAAAATCACTCATTTCAAAGGCGCTTTCATCATACATAAAATAGTATCTGGGTCTGTCATTTCTGGCCTTTTCCCACGTACTGGGGCTCCAAAAGCAGTGTTTTGCATGCATAAAAGCAGAAAAGGCACTTCACATGTCATGGAGTAGAAAATGGTGGTTTTTCATCAGATCTGAATCAGAATCATCCAAAATCACTAATTTCATCGTCCAAAATCACTCATTCTGCATCAAAGAAGAGTATTTTGCCAGGATAACAACAGAAAACATACTTCCCATGTCATGGAGCAGAAATGAGTGGTTTTTCATCAGATCTGAAGCAGAATCATCCAAAATCACTCATTTCATGACCACTTTCACCTTACACAGAATATTAGTTCATAATCTCGCTTTTGGCTGTTGTCCACTCATTCTTCATCAAAAAAGAGTATTTAGCGAGGATAACAGCAGAAAAGGTCCTTCCCGTGTCATAGAGCAGAAATTAGTGTTTTTTCGTGAGTTTGGATGATCTGGTCTACATACGATGAAAAAACACTAATTTCTGCTCTATGACACGGCCAGGACCTTTTCTGCTGTTATCCTCGCTAAATACTCTTTTTTGATGCAGAATAAATGGACAACAGCCAAAAGACAGATTATGAACTACTATTCTGTGTAGGGTGAAAGTGCACATGAAAGTAGTGATTTTGGATGATTCTGGTTCAGATCTAATGAAAAACCACTAATTTCTGCTCAATGACATGGGAAGTACCTTTTCTGCTGGTGTCCTTGCAAAAACACTATTTTTTTCATATAGAATGAGTGATTTTGTATGATTCTGGTTCAGATCTGATGAAAAACCAGTAATTTCTGTATAATGACATGGGAATGACCTTTCCTGCTTTTATCCTGGCAAAACACTCTTTTTTGATGCAGAATAAGTGGAAAGCAGCCAAAAGAGAGATTATGAACTAGTGTTGTGTGCAAGGTGAGTGCTCATGAAATTAGTGATTGTTGGATGATTCTGGTTCTGATCTGATGAAAAACCACTAATTTCTGCACCATGACATGGAAAGTGCTTATTCTGCTGTTATCCTCGCAAAACACCACTACTGGAGCCCCAGTACGTGGGAAAAGGCCAGAAATGACAGATCCAGATACTATTCTGCGTTGGGGCACAGTCCCACTTGCTGTCACCAGAACGAACTGTGCAAACAAATGATGTTTTATCAATTTTCAAAATTTTATCTTTTGTAATTTATTATCTATGAATATAGCATATTCATAAATTGCATTATATGATTTGCGTCAGGATTTTATGTGGTCAGGAATTTATTAACAGTCACAGAAGTGACAAGCAAAGTGCCCACGTGTTACTAAACTGTTGTTACCATTTCACATACAGGTGTCACTCATTTCAATGCCACGTCCACAGTGAAAGGGGTGAAATAATTTATCCAGGAGTAGCTGCAGTGCGCAACAATAAGCACCAGGTGGCACACGTGAGCAGTTGAGATGCAGCGTCTGTCTGTCTTTCACCATGCTCAGCAAGCAGTCGCGACGGAGGAACAGAAAAACCTCGTGAAACTGTTCGAGAATTAGCAGCACTGTTATATTTTCTGCCGGACATGTACAGTATACTAACACGTTACACAGTCTTAATTTCATAAAGGACATTTATATTATGATATATAAACCAACCATCCGTCAACACAGTTTAGACCTCAATATATGAAACATGGAAATATGTCCCCCCCAATAATTTTAACTGACTGAACATCAGATTACCCCAGAAGCTGAAAGAAAGCTGATTTGTTCGTCTCGATATTCAGAGTTAAACTGACTCCAAAACGCTCTGGATGTGTATATTTCACAGAAAACCTGCAGCGTCTCGTTTGTGTTCATATTCAGCAACAGTGAAAAGCCAGTCTGTCTCATAGCATTCGTGAATTAGTCATGAAATTTAATCTATCAATTTATTTTTTATATGTATTCGTGTACACGGACACCATATTTTCCATGACACTCTGCACGACTTTCAACTATTGTATTTCGGTTGGAAGTAGTTTCGCGCCTGAAGCAGTCACAAGATATTATCCTTGTTTTTATATCTTTATTTTAATTTTACCAGTCCGGTGGGCGGACCGAAGAGGATACATATGAGTATTTTCCTCACTGTCGATTTTAATATCTTTCACATTTCTCTACACAAAACATGAAGGCGTCCTTGATATGGTTATGGAAATCCGTTTTATTTATTTCACCTTCGATTCTGAGAAATCAAGTATTTTGTCAGTTTTGTACGATAGCGGAAGCGGCTACATTAGCCTGCTCAGCGAACGTTGCTATGGTGAAGACGCCAGCGACAGCCTTAACATGTAGTCAGTATAACATTATGTAGTACTGCAGATTATTGGTCATGATCGGGATCAACGTACTGTACTGTACATTGAATTGTAAGGAAAATAATGTGTGTATGTATAGTAAATTCAATCAGCCATAAACTGTGCATTAAACAGAATTTGAAGCTCTGCGATTGGTTGACCGGAATACCCGCCGGCCGGAAGTGTTTTCCTCACTGTGACCATGTTAAGGTTTTCTCTTAATGATATCTTTAACATTTCTCAATACAAAACACCAGTGTGTTCTTAGTAACTCAACAATACAAAAGGTTTATCTATTAGTCATAATTGTTTCTCCTTCGATTCGGAGAAATAAAGTTTTGTCAGGTTTTCATAGTGGAAGAGCATGGTGTTGAGGGCGGATGTGGCGCGTTCAACTACTGTTTTGGGCTGTCCCCCGTCAGTGCTTCATTCCATTTCAAATTGCCGCCGTCCACCGCAACCTGCATCCAAACGCCACTATCTCTGTTAAGAAAAGGTGTTTTATAGCCTGTGATTGTAAAATGTGAAGTTTCTCATTTAATTATATATTGCCATGAATATGTGGCTGAGTATATTTAATATAAATTGATCTTTCTTAAAGAAGTCATCCTCAATTAATATTGACTCACGGCATCCTATGAAGCACTCCAGCGTTGTGCATGCGTGCGTGCATACGTGAGCACGCGCGCGCGCGCGCGTGTAAACGGGATGAAGACGGGGTTATAAAACTGAACTTTACGTTTCACATCCCTCATTTAAGCCTTACACTTTCACTTTCGTAATATTCATCAAACTGGACTTTAGATTGTGCATTTTATTCAACCTCCATTGTTACATAATGTAATTATTTATTAATTTTATTTATTAATTATTTATGTTTAATTTATTCTCTTGTCACTTTCATATATTTCATACACTTCGTTTCTTTGTCCATAGTACAGTCCATATTTCCTTTGTACAGTCAATATTTCATTTCAACTTTTATAGCCCATTTCAAAGCTATGCTATTCTGTAAACAGATTTATTACGGAGATTCTTGTAGGCTTTCTATCGTTGTTATGGTGGTTGCTATGAACGCTGCTATCATAAAACCACGTAGTTGTAACTGTTTGATGATGTTCTTTCAATGAAAAAAACAGATTTTACGGACCCCAGGGAAGAAGTGAATTTGAAATCCCAGACTTTAAGTTTTTTTTGTTTATAAGTGGGAAAAGGCCAGGGGTGAAACATAAACTACCATTCTGTGTGTGCTGAAACTGCTCATGAAATGTAGGGCTTAAATGAGGGATATGAAATGTAAAGTTCAGTTTTATAACCACGTCTTCATCCCGTTTACACACACGCGCGGCTGTCGCTGGCGTCTTCACCATAGCAACGGTCGCTGAGGATCATGGGTAGGCTAATGTAGTCGCTGTCTTGATGTCCGCAGACCTGTTCGATACTCAATCCAAAAAGGAATAACGATAAAACGAATCGGCAAAACCAAAAACGGGCCGGTTTTGATTGGTTTTTCGTTATTTGATTCTGACACCAAAAACTTTTTTTGTTTTTTGTTTTGAAAGAAATAACAGATTTACCGTTTTTTAGTTTTTGAATTGCAAATGAATGACGAATTATCCGATGATACCCAGACCCGTAGCCCCACCGCAGCATCATTTGAAATATTTCACAGTTGATTGGCTCTCTGTCTGATAGATAGCCAATCAGATAGCTCTCTGTCTGACAGATAGCCATTCAAACTGTGAAATATTTCAAATGATGCTGCAGTGCGGCTACAGCGCGGGCTTGGAATTTACAGTCGGCAAAAGAGGGGAGACTTTCTTAGCTAACACCAGCTAACTTGGAAAAAATAAAGTGGATTTCATACTTGAGCACACGTCATAAACCCTTTATTGGGAGGAGAAACTGGAATTAAAGCGCCTCGGAGCCCACCAGCCACGGAATACTGTCATCACTCAAACTGCTGGTAAAATTAAGTGGTGAAGTTTGCCCAGAGGAAAGACCGCCATGCTGTCCTTTTTTGGGCCGTCAGCTGGTGAGTGAAAGCATATTTTATCATCCTGCCTTGGTGGTTCTGGTCCGTGCATTGGCCATATTGTTGTGCTTGATCGATTGATATAGATGGTGACGAGTGTCAGTGTGTCCATGCTTATTTATTGAGGTTATCATAAAGTTGTCACAGAATGGGCTAGTATCCTTAAAAAATTGCCTGTGCACACGTTGTGGTGTTGAGCTCTTTGGTGTTCGCTTATGGCCCTGTGTTGAGCTCATTTGTTCTGAGCTTTGTTGTGTCGGCTTATGATGATAGAATATCACATTCTTAATTAAACAATATTACAGAGAGGGTGTGCTTCAGTGATGCGGCCGAGCGCCCAACTTGGGCTAATGCTTTCTAGAAATCATGGCGTTTCCCAAACTGAATAAGTACCTCACATATAAACACAAAGCTGCTTTGCTAGCTCAATCTTGTTATAACTAAGACATCGTTGATTTGATCCGTTAATTTTTCCACGGACAGACTTAGCTACTACGTCCGCAAACTTCACATATATTTTTAAGCTAGCTGCGCCGTGTCACCGGCACCGCTGATGGAGAATGCCGGAGTGGGAGCTGAGATATGATCTCAACTGAAAGGTGGTTAAGTTTTGCTGTATATGGGTGGGTAACGATAAAGAATGGAGAGGGGTTCGGGTTTTTCAGTGTGTGTGAGGGTGTAACCCCTGGGACACACTGGATGCGTGAACCTCAGCAGTGCGTGTGCGTCGCTGAACTGCTGCGTCTCTCACGCTTGTAGCGTCCACACTGGAAGCGTGTCTGCTGCGGCGCTTCTGCCACTGGCAGCCCTATTTTTCTATCATGTTCCCTGTCTATTTCTGCCGAGAACCGCGGTCACGCGGCGAAAATAGGCGGACACCTCGAATCTCTAGATGAAGCGACGCAGCAGCCACGCGCATCTCAAGCTTCATTTATACTCCCGGGCAGACGCTCACACGTACAGCTGCGGACACCACGGACGGGTAGTTGATGTGTTTATACGTATACGTTTATACGTATGTCTGTTAACATGGACGCCGAAATGAAAAGTATGTCCCAGGCGTAATTCGTCTCACAGTCTCGGAGTTCAATCCACTCGGTAAAGGGTCCGTATTGTTTTCCCCACAACTCCTTATCAGTTCAGTTCAATCCAGTTTCACGAACATAAAAGAAAGACAACTCAAAACTCTGCTCTGGGTTTTCACCGCTGATCCCCACAAAAGAAAACAAACCACAGACACTAGCAAAGCAACACAGTACATACAATAAAGTCAGCAGAAACGTCAGATAGGTCGGACCACCGTGATTGAATATTTATTTCTAAACGTTACAGTTACGTGTGGAAGTCCATTTCCGCCACTGTGATGAAAAAAAAGATCCTGTAAGTCACTATAATGAGAAACTATCTCAAAATAATGACTTAATATCTCATAATGATGACTTAGTATCTCAAATTAATGACTTAGTATCTCATAATAATGACTTACTATCTCATAATAATGACTTAGTATCTCATGATAATGACTAAGTGGCATAACGCCTGTAGATGGCGTTGTTAAGTCATTTTCAAGCTAATTCTTGAACTGAAAAACATTAATGGGGAAGATGAAATGGTCTTTAATTGATTTACAATCCTAAATTTTGATTATTTTAACAGTAGCATTTTTTTTTCTCATTACCCTTACTCGTGGAAAACTGATTTTCAGTCTTGTTGCTATTCCTGCCTATTTCCTGCTATAGAATCAGTGATTTTGGATGATTTTCACTCAGAGTTGATGAAATACTGAATTGGGATGATTCTGGCTCAAATCTAATGAAAAATTTCTAGTTTGTGTGGAACAGCAGTGAAATTGATTTTCTTGCAACTGTAAGTAGAATTACTGATTTCCTATGATTCTGGTTCAAATCTGATGAAAAATGACTAGTTTGTGTGGAATAACAGTGAAATTATTTTTCCTGCGATTGTTCTGTGTGCCATGACTCTGCTAGTAGAATTAAGCATTTGGGATGAGTCTGGCACAATTCAGATGAAAAGTGACTAGTTTGTGGGGAATAGCAGCGAAATTGACAGAAACACATGAAAAGACACATGTTGCTGTGTGACATGACTCTGCTAGTACAACAAAGCGTTTTGGATGAGTCTGCATCAATTCAGATGAAAAGTGACTAGTTTGTGGGGAATAGCAGTGAAATTGACAGAAACACATGAAAAGACACATGTTGCTGTGTAACGTGACTCTTCCAGTACAATAGAGTCTTTCGGATCAGTCTGCATCGATTCTGATGAAAAGTGACTAGTTTGTGTCCAATAACACTGAAATTGATAAAAACAGATGAAAATGCATATACTGTGTGTGCCGTCACTCTGCTAGCAGAAACATGCATTCGGTGTGAGTCTGGATCTAATATGATGAAAAGTGACTAGTTTGTGTCCAAAAACACTGAAATTGATAGAAACAGATGAAAATGCCTATACTGTGTGTGCCTTGACTCTGCCAGTATAATAGAGCCTTTCGGATGAGTCTGCATCGATTCTGATGAAAAGTGACTAGTTTGTGTCCAAAAGAACTGAAATTGATAGAAACAGATGAAAATGCATATACTGTGTGTGCTGTCACTCTGCTAGCAGAAACATGCATTCGGTGTGAGTCTGGATCTAATATGATTAAAAGTGACTATTTTGTGTCCAAAAACACTGAAATTGATAGAAACAGATGAAAATGCCTATACTGTGTGTGCCTTGACTCTGCCAGTATAATAGAGCCTTTCGGATGAGTCTGCATCGATTCTGATGAAAAGTGACTAGTTTGTGTCCAAAAGCACTGAAATTGATAGAAACAGATGAAAATGCATATACTGTGTGTGCTGTCACTCTGCTAGCAGAAACATGCATTCGGTGTGAGTCTGGATCTAATATGATGAAAAGTTACTATTTTGTGTCCAAAAACACTGAAATTGATAGATACAGATGAAAATGCATATACTGTGTGTGCCGTCACTCTGCTAGCAGAAACATGCATACAGTGTGAGTCTGGATCTAACATGATGAAAAGTGACTAGTTTGTGTCCAAAAACACTGAAATTGATAGAAACAGATGAAAATGCCTATACTGTGAGTGCCATGAGTCTGCCAGTACAATAGAGCCTTTCGGATGAGTCTGCATCGATTCTGATGAAAAGTGACTAGTTTGTGTCTAATAACACTGAAATTGATAGAAACAGATGAAAATGCATATATTGTGTGCGCCGTGACTCTGCTAGCAGAAACATGCATACAGTGTGAGTCTGGATCTAATATGATGAAAAGTGACTAGTTTGTGTCCAAAAACACTGAAATTGATAGAAACAGATGAAAATGCATATATTGTGCGTGCCGTCACTCTGCTAGCAGAAACATGCATACAGTGTGAGTCTGGATCTAATATGATGAAAAGTGACTAGTTTGTGTCCAAAAACACTGAAATTGATAGAAACAGATGAAAATGCATATATTGTGTGCGCCGTGACTCTGCTAGCAGAAACATGCATACAGTGTGAGTCTGGATCTAATATGATGAAAAGTGACTAGTTTGTGTCCAAAAACACTGAAATTGATAGAAACAGATGAAAATGCCTATATTGTGTGCGCCGTGACTCTGCTAGCAGAAACATGCATACAGTGTGAGTCTGGATCTAATATGATGAAAAGTGACTAGTTTGTGTCCAAAAACACTGAAATTGATAGAAACAGATGAAAATGCCTATACTGTGAGTGCCATGAGTCTGCCAGTACAATAGAGCCTTTCGGATGAGTCTGCATCGATTCTGATGAAAAGTGACTAGTTTGTGTCCAAAAACACTGAAATTGATAGAAACAGATGAAAATGCATATATTGTGTGCGCCGTGACTCTGCTAGCAGAAACATGCATACAGTGTGAGTCTGGATCTAATATGATGAAAAGTGACTAGTTTGTGTCCAAAAACACTGAAATTGATAGAAACAGATGAAAATGCCTATACTGTGAGTGCCGTGACTCTGCCAGTACAATAGAGCCTTTCGGATGAGTCTGCATCGATTCTGATGAAAAGTGACTAGTTTGTGTCCAAAAACACTGAAATTGATAGAAACAGATGAAAATGCATATATTGTGTGCGCCGTGACTCTGCTAGCAGAAACATGCATACAGTGTGAGTCTGGATCTAATATGATGAAAAGTGACTAGTTTGTGTCCAAAAACACTGAAATTGATAGAAACAGATGAAAATGCATATATTGTGTGCGCCGTGACTCTGCTAGCATAAACATGCATTCGGTGTGAGTCTGCATCGATTCTGATGAAAAGTGACTAGTTTGTGTCCAATAACGCTGAAATTGATAGAAACAGATGAAAATGCCTATACTGTGACTGCCGTGACTCTGCCAGTACAATAGAGCCTTTCGGATGAGTCTGCATCGATTCTGATGAAAAGTGACTAGTTTGTGTCCAAAAACACTGAAATTGATAGAAACAGATGAAAATGCATATATTGTGTGCGCCGTGACTCTGCTAGCAGAAACATGCATACAGTGTGAGTCTGGATCTAATATGATGAAAAGTGACTAGTTTGTGTCCAAAAACACTGAAATTGATAGAAACAGATGAAAATGCATATATTGTGTGCGCCGTGACTCTGCTAGCAGAAACATGCATACAGTGTGAGTCTGGATCTAATATGATGAAAAGTGACTATTTTGTGTCCAAAAACACTGAAATTGATAGAAACAGATGAAAATGCCTATACTGTGAGTGCCGTGACTCTGCCAGTACAATAGAGCCTTTCGGATGAGTCTGCATCGATTCTGATGAAAAGTGACTATTTTGTGTCCAAAAACACTGAAATTGATAGAAACAGATGAAAATGCATATATTGTGTGCGCCGTGACTCCGCTAGCAGAAACATGCATACAGTGTGAGTCTGGATCTAATATGATGAAAAGTGACTAGTTTGTGTCCAAAAACACTGACATTGATAGAAACAGATGAAAATGCCTATACTGTGAGTGCCGTGACTCTGCCAGTACAATAGAGCCTTTCGGATGAGTCTGCATCGATTCTGATGAAAAGTGACTAGTTTGTGTCCAAAAACACTGAAATTGATAGAAACAGATCAAAATGCATATATTGTGTGCGCCGTGACTCTGCTAGCAGAAACATGCATACAGTGTGAGTCTGGATCTAATATGATGAAAAGTGACTAGTTTGTGTCCAAAAACACTGAAATTGATAGAAACAGATGAAAATGCATATATTGTGTGCGCCGTGACTCTGATAGCAGAAACATGCATACAGTGTGAGTCTGGATCTAATATGATGAAAAGTGACTAGTTTGTGTCCAAAAACACTGAAATTGATAGAAACAGATGAAAATGCATATATTGTGTGCGCCGTGACTCTGCTAGCAGAAACATGCATACAGTGTGAGTCTGGATCTAATATGATGAAAAGTGACTAGTTTGTGTCCAAAAACACTGAAATTGATAGAAACAGATGAAAATGCCTATACTGTGAGTGCCGTGACTCTGCCAGTACAATAGAGCCTTTCGGATGAGTCTGCATCGATTCTGATGAAAAGTGACTAGTTTGTGTCCAATAACACTGAAATTGATAGAAACAGATGAAAATGCATATATTGTATGCGCCGTGACTCTGCTAGCAGAATCATGCATTCGGTGTGAGTCTGGATCTAATATGATGAAAAGTGACTATTTTGTGTCCAAAAACACTGAAATTGATAGAAACAGATGAAAATGCATATATTGTGTGCGCCGTGACTCTGCTAGCAGAAACATGCATACAGTGTGAGTCTGGATCTAATATGATGAAAAGTGACTATTTTGTGTCCAAAAACACTGAAATTGATAGAAACAGATGAAAATGCCTATACTGTGAGTGCCATGAGTCTGCCAGTACAATAGAGCCTTTCGGATGAGTCTGCATCGATTCTGATGAAAAGTGACTAGTTTGTGTCCAAAAACACTGAAATTGATAGAAACAGATGAAAATGCCTATACTGTTAGTGCCATGAGTCTGCCAGTACAATAGAGCCTTTCGGATGAGTCTGCATCGATTCTGATGAAAAGTGACTAGTTTGTGTCTAATAACACTGAAATTGATAGAAACAGATGAAAATGCATATATTGTGTGCGCCGTGACGCTGCTAGCAGAAACATGCATACAGTGTGAGTCTGGATGTAATATGATGAAAAGTGACTAGTTTGTGTCCAAAAACACTGAAATTGATAGAAACAGATGAAAATGCATATATTGTGTGCGCCGTGACTCTGCTAGCAGAAACATGCATACAGTGTGAGTCTGGATCTAATATGATGAAAAGTGACTATTTTGTGTCCAAAAACACTGAAATTGATAGAAACAGATGAAAATGCCTATACTGTGAGTGCCGTGACTCTGCCAGTACAATAGAGCCTTTCGGATGAGTCTGCATCGATTCTGATGAAAAGTGACTAGTTTGTGTCCAAAAACACTGAAATTGATAGAAACAGATGAAAATGCATATATTGTGTGCGCCGTGACTCTGCTAGCAGAAACATGCATACAGTGTGAGTCTGGATCTAATATGATGAAAAGTGACTAGTTTGTGTCCAAAAACACTGAAATTGATAGAAACAGATGAAAATGCCTATACTGTGAGTGCCGTGACTCTGCCAGTACAATAGAGCCTTTCGGATGAGTCTGCATCGATTCTGATGAAAAGTGACTAGTTTGTGTCCAAAAACACTGAAATTGATAGAAACAGATGAAAATGCATATATTGTGTGCGCCGTGACTCTGCTAGCAGAAACATGCATACAGTGTGAGTCTGGATCTAATATGATGAAAAGTGACTAGTTTGTGTCCAAAAACACTGAAATTGATAGAAACAGATGAAAATGCATATATTGTGTGCGCCGTGACTCTGCTAGCAGAAACATGCATACAGTGTGAGTCTGGATCTAATATGATGAAAAGTGACTATTTTGTGTCCAAAAACACTGAAATTGATAGAAACAGATGAAAATGCCTATACTGTGAGTGCCGTGACTCTTCCAGTACAATAGAGCCTTTCGGATGAGTCTGCATCGATTCTGATGAAAAGTGACTATTTTGTGTCCAAAAACACTGAAATTGATAGAAACAGATGAAAATGCATATATTGTGTGCGCCGTGACTCTGCTAGCAGAAACATGCATACAGTGTGAGTCTAGATCTAATATGATGAAAAGTGACTAGTTTGTGTCCAAAAACACTGAAATTGATAGAAACAGATGAAAATGCCTATACTGTGAGTGCCGTGACTCTGCCAGTACAATAGAGCCTTTCGGATGAGTCTGCATCGATTCTGATGAAAAGTGACTAGTTTGTGTCCAATAACACTGAAATTGATAGAAACAGATGAAAATGCCTATACTGTGAGTGCCATGAGTCTGCCAGTACAATAGAGCCTTTCGGATGAGTCTGCATCGATTCTGATGAAAAGTGACTAGTTTGTGTCTAATAACACTGAAATTGATAGAAACAGATGAAAATGCATATATTGTGTGCGCCGTGACTCTGCTAGCAGAAACATGCATTCGGTGTGAGTCTGGATCTAATATGATGAAAAGTGACTATTTTGTGTCCAATAACACTGAAATTGATAGAAACAGATGAAAATGCCTATACTGTGAGTGCCATGAGTCTGCCAGTACAATAGAGCCTTTCGGATGAGTCTGCATCGATTCTGATGAAAAGTGAATATTTTGTGTCCAAAAACACTGAAATTGATAGAAACAGATGAAAATGCATATATTGTGTGCGCCGTGACTCTGCTAGCAGAAACATGCATTCGGTGTGAGTCTGGATCTAATATGATGAAAAGTGACTAGTTTGTGTCCAAAAACACTGAAATTGATAGAAACAGATGAAAATGCATATATTGTGTGCGCCGTGACTCTGCTAGCAGAAACATGCATACAGTGTGAGTCTGGATCTAATATGATGAAAAGTGACTAGTTTGTGTCCAAAAACACTGAAATTGATAGAAACAGATGAAAATGCATATATTGTATGCGCCGTGACTCTGCTAGCAGAATCATGCATTCGGTGTGAGTCTGGATCTAATATGATGAAAAGTGACTATTTTGTGTCCAAAAACACTGAAATTGATAGAAAGAGATGAAAATGCATATATTGTGTGCGCCGTGACTCTGCTAGCAGAAACATGCATACAGTGTGAGTCTGGATCTAATATGATGAAAAGTGACTATTTTGTGTCCAAAAACACTGAAATTGATAAAAACAGATGAAAATGCCTATACTGTGAGTGCCATGACTCTGCCAGTACAATAGAGCCTTTCGGATGAGTCTACATCGATTCTGATGAAAAGTGACTAGTTTGTGTCCAAAAACACTGAAATTGATAGAAACAGATGAAAATGCATATACTGTATGTGCTGTCACTCTGCTAACAGAAACATGCATTCGGTATGAGTCTGCATCGATTCTGATGAAAAGTGACTAGTTTGTGTCCAAAAACACTGAAATTGGTAGAAACAGATGAAAATGCATATATTGTGTGCGCCGTGACTCTGCTAGCAGAAACATGCATTCGGTGTGAGTCTGGATCTAATATGATGAAAAGTGACTATTTTGTGTCCAATAACACTGAAATTGATAGAAACAGATGAAAATGCCTATACTGTGAGTGCCATGAGTCTGCCAGTACAATAGAGCCTTTCGGATGAGTCTGCATCGATTCTGATGAAAAGTGAATATTTTGTGTCCAAAAACACTGAAATTGATAGAAACAGATGAAAATGCATATACTGTATGTGCTGTCACTCTGCTAACAGAAACATGCATTCGGTATGAGTCTGCATCGATTCTGATGAAAAGTGACTAGTTTGTGTCCAAAAACACTGAAATTGGTAGAAACATATGAAAATGCATATATTGTCTGCGCCGTGACTCTGCTAGCAGAAACATGCATACAGTGTGAGTCTGGATCTAATATGATGAAAAGTGACTAGTTTGTGTCCAAAAACACTGAAATTGATAGAAACAGATGAAAATGCATATATTGTATGCGCCGTGACTCTGCTAGCAGAATCATGCATTCGGTGTGAGTCTGGATCTAATATGATGAAAAGTGACTATTTTGTGTCCAAAAACACTGAAATTGATAGAAACAGATGAAAATGCATATATTGTGTGCGCCGTGACTCTGCTAGCAGAAACATGCATACAGTGTGAGTCTGGATCTAATATGATGAAAAGTGACTATTTTGTGTCCAAAAACAATGAAATTGATAAAAACAGATGAAAATGCCTATACTGTGAGTGCCATGACTTTGCCAGTACAATAGAGCCTTTCGGATGAGTCTACATCGATTCTGATGAAAAGTGACTAGTTTGTGTCCAAAAACACTGAAATTGATAGAAACAGATGAAAATGCATATACTGTATGTGCTGTCACTCTGCTAACAGAAACATGCATTCGGTATGAGTCTGCATCGATTCTGATGAAAAGTGACTAGTTTGTGTCCAAAAACACTGAAATTGGTAGAAACAGATGAAAATGCATATATTGTGTGCGCCGTGACTCTGCTAGCAGAAACATGCATTCGGTGTGAGTCTGGATCTAATATGATGAAAAGTGACTATTTTGTGTCCAATAACACTGAAATTGATAGAAACAGATGAAAATGCCTATACTGTGAGTGCCATGAGTCTGCCAGTACAATAGAGCCTTTCGGATGAGTCTGCATCGATTCTGATGAAAAGTGAATATTTTGTGTCCAAAAACACTGAAATTGATAGAAACAGATGAAAATGCATATATTGTGTGCGCCGTGACTCTGCTAGCAGAAACATGCATTCGGTGTGAGTCTGGATCTAATATGATGAAAAGTGACTAGTTTGTGTCCAAAAACACTGAAATTGATAGAAACAGATGAAAATGCATATATTGTGTGCGCCGTGACTCTGCTAGCAGAAACATGCATACAGTGTGAGTCTGGATCTAATATGATGAAAAGTGACTAGTTTGTGTCCAAAAACACTGAAATTGATAGAAACAGATGAAAATGCATATATTGTATGCGCCGTGACTCTGCTAGCAGAATCATGCATTCGGTGTGAGTCTGGATCTAATATGATGAAAAGTGACTAGTTTGTGTCTAATAACACTGAAATTGATAGAAACAGATGAAAATGCATATATTGTGTGCGCCGTGACTCTTGCTAGCAGAAACATGCATACAGTGTGAGTCTGGATCTAATATGATGAAAAGTGACTAGTTTGTGTCCAAAAACACTGAAACTGATAAAAACAGATGAAAATGCCTATACTGTGAGTGCCATGAGTCTGCCAGTACAATAGAGCCTTTCGGATGAGTCTGTATCGATTCTGATGAAAAGTGACTAGTTTGTGTCCAATAACACTGAAATTGATAGAAACAGATGAAAATGCATATATTGTCTGCGCCGTGACTCTGATAGGAGAAACATGCATACAGTGTGAGTCTGGATCTAATATGATGAAAAGTGACTAGTTTGTGTCCAAAAACACTGAAATTGATAGAAACAGATGAAAATGCATATATTATGTGCGCCGTCACTCTGCTAGCAGAAACATGCATACAGTGTGAGTCTGGATCTAATATGATGAAAAGTGACTAGTTTGTGTCTAATAACACTGAAATTGATAGAAACAGAAGAAAATGCATATATTGTGTGCGCCGTGACTTTGCTAGCAGAAACATGCATTCGGTGTGAGTCTGGATCTAATATGATGAAAAGTGACTAGTTTGTGTCCAAAAACACTGAAATTGATAGAAACAGATGAAAATGCATATATTGTGTGCGCCGTCACTCTGCTAGCGGAAACATGCATACAGTGTGAGTCTGGATCTAATATGATGAAAAGTGACTAGTTTGTGTCCAAAAACACTGAAATTGATAGAAACAGATGAAAATGCATATATTGTGTGCGCCGTGACTCTGCTAGCAGAATCATGCATTCGGTGTGAGTCTGGATCTAATATGATGAAAAGTGACTAGTTTGTGTCCAAAAACACTGAAATTAATAGAAACAGATGAAAATGCCTATACTGTGAGTGCCGTGACTCTGCCAGTACAATAGAGCCTTTCGGATGAGTCTGCATCGATTCTGATGAAAAGTGACTATTTTGTGTCCAAAAACACTGAAATTGATAGAAACAGATGAAAATGCATATATTGTGTGCGCCGTGACTCTGCTAGCAGAAACATGCATACAGTGTGAGTCTGGATCTAATATGATGAAAAGTGACTATTTTGTGTCCAAAAACACTGAAATTGATAAAAACAGATGAAAATGCCTATACTGTGAGTGCCATGACTCTGCCAGTACAATAGAGCCTTTCGGATGAGTCTACATCGATTCTGATGAAAAGTGACTAGTTTGTGTCCAAAAACACTGAAATTGATAGAAACAGATGAAAATGCATATACTGTATGTGCTGTCACTCTGCTAACAGAAACATGCATTCGGTATGAGTCTGCATCGATTCTGATGAAAAGTGACTAGTTTGTGTCCAAAAACACTGAAATTGGTAGAAACATATGAAAATGCATATATTGTCTGCGCCGTGACTCTGATAGGAGAAACATGCATACAGTGTGAGTCTGGATCTAATATGATGAAAAGTGACTAGTTTGTGTCCAAAAACACTGAAATTGATAGAAACAGATGAAAATGCATATATTTTGTGCGCCGTCACTCTGCTAGCAGAAACATGCATACAGTGTGAGTCTGGATCTAATATGATGAAAAGTGACTATTTTGTGTCCAAAAACACTGAAATTGATAGAAACAGATGAAAATGCATATATTGTGTGCGCCGTGACTCTGCTAGCAGAAACATGCATTCGGTGTGAGTCTGGATCTAATATGATGAAAAGTGACTATTTTGTGTCCAATAACACTGAAATTGATAGAAACAGATGAAAATGCCTATACTGTGAGTGCCATGAGTCTGCCAGTACAATAGAGCCTTTCGGATGAGTCTGCATCGATTCTGATGAAAAGTGAATATTTTGTGTCCAAAAACACTGAAATTGATAGAAACAGATGAAAATGCATATATTGTATGCGCCGTGACTCTGCTAGCAGAATCATGCATTCGGTGTGAGTCTGGATCTAATATGATGAAAAGTGACTAGTTTGTGTCCAAAAACACTGAAATTGATAGAAACAGATGAAAATGCATATATTGTGTGCGCCGTGACTCTGCTAGCAGAAACATGCATACAGTGTGAGTCTGGATCTAATATGATGAAAAGTGACTAGTTTGTGTCCAATAACACTGAAATTGATAGAAACAGATGAAAATGCATATATTGTGTGCGCCGTGACTCTTGCTAGCAGAAACATGCATACAGTGTGAGTCTGGATCTAATATGATGAAAAGTGACTAGTTTGTGTCCAAAAACACTGAAACTGATAAAAACAGATGAAAATGCCTATACTGTGAGTGCCATGAGTCTGCCAGTACAATAGAGCCTTTCGGATGAGTCTGTATCGATTCTGATGAAAAGTGACTAGTTTGTGTCCAATAACACTGAAATTGATAGAAACAGATGAAAATGCATATATTGTCTGCGCCGTGACTCTGATAGGAGAAACATGCATACAGTGTGAGTCTGGATCTAATATGATGAAAAGTGACTAGTTTGTGTCCAAAAACACTGAAATTGATAGAAACAGATGAAAATGCATATATTATGTGCGTCGTCACTCTGCTAGCAGAAACATGCATACAGTGTGAGTCTGGATCTAATATGATGAAAAGTGACTAGTTTGTGTCTAATAACACTGAAATTGATAGAAACAGAAGAAAATGCATATATTGTTTGCGCCGTGACTTTGCTAGCAGAAACATGCATTCGGTGTGAGTCTGGATCTAATATGATGAAAAGTGACTAGTTTGTGTCCAAAAACACTGAAATTGATAGAAACAGATGAAAATGCATATATTGTGTGCGCCGTCACTCTGCTAGCGGAAACATGCATACAGTGTGAGTCTGGATCTAATATGATGAAAAGTGACTAGTTTGTGTCCAAAAACACTGAAATTGATAGAAACAGATGAAAATGCATATATTGTGTGCGCCGTGACTCTGCTAGCAGAATCATGCATTCGGTGTGAGTCTGGATCTAATATGATGAAAAGTGACTAGTTTGTGTCCAAAAACACTGAAATTAATAGAAACAGATGAAAATGCCTATACTGTGAGTGCCGTGACTCTGCCAGTACAATAGAGCCTTTCGGATGAGTCTGCATCGATTCTGATGAAAAGTGACTATTTTGTGTCCAAAAACACTGAAATTGATAGAAACAGATGAAAATGCATATATTGTGTGCGCCGTGACTCTGCTAGCAGAAACATGCATACAGTGTGAGTCTGGATCTAATATGATGAAAAGTGACTATTTTGTGTCCAAAAACACTGAAATTGATAAAAACAGATGAAAATGCCTATACTGTGAGTGCCATGACTCTGCCAGTACAATAGAGCCTTTCGGATGAGTCTACATCGATTCTGATGAAAAGTGACTAGTTTGTGTCCAAAAACACTGAAATTGATAGAAACAGATGAAAATGCATATACTGTATGTGCTGTCACTCTGCTAACAGAAACATGCATTCGGTATGAGTCTGCATCGATTCTGATGAAAAGTGACTAGTTTGTGTCCAAAAACACTGAAATTGGTAGAAACATATGAAAATGCATATATTGTCTGCGCCGTGACTCTGATAGGAGAAACATGCATACAGTGTGAGTCTGGATCTAATATGATGAAAAGTGACTACTTTGTGTCCAAAAACACTGAAATTGATAGAAACAGATGAAAATGCATATATTTTGTGCGCCGTCACTCTACTAGCAGAAACATGCATACAGTGTCAGTCTGGATCTAATATGATGAAAAGTGACTATTTTGTGTCCAAAAACACTGAAATTGATAGAAACAGATGAAAATGCATATATTGTGTGCGCCGTGACTCTGCTAGCAGAAACATGCATTCGGTGTGAGTCTGGATCTAATATGATGAAAAGTGACTATTTTGTGTCCAATAACACTGAAATTGATAGAAACAGATGAAAATGCCTATACTGTGAGTGCCATGAGTCTGCCAGTACAATAGAGCCTTTCGGATGAGTCTGCATCGATTCTGATGAAAAGTGAATATTTTGTGTCCAAAAACACTGAAATTGATAGAAACAGATGAAAATGCATATATTGTATGCGCCGTGACTCTGCTAGCAGAATCATGCATTCAGTGTGAGTCTGGATCTAATATGATGAAAAGTGACTAGTTTGTGTCCAAAAACACTGAAATTGATAGAAACAGATGAAAATGCATATATTGTGTGCGCCGTGACTCTGCTAGCAGAAACATGCATACAGTGTGAGTCTGGATCTAATATGATGAAAAGTGACTAGTTTGTGTCCAAAAACACTGAAATTGATAGAAACAGATGAAAATGCATATATTGTGTGCGCCGTGACTCTGCTAGCAGAAACATGCATACAGTGTGAGTCTGGATCTAATATGATGAAAAGTGACTATTTTGTGTCCAAAAACACTGAAATTGATAGAAACAGATGAAAATGCATATATTGTATGCGCCGTGACTCTGCTAGCAGAATCATGCATTCGGTGTGAGTCTGGATCTAATATGATGAAAAGTGACTAGTTTGTGTCCAAAAACACTGAAATTGATAGAAACAGATGAAAATGCATATATTGTGTGCGCCGTGACTCTGCTAGCAGAAACATGCATACAGTGTGAGTCTGGATCTAATATGATGAAAAGTGACTAGTTTGTGTCCAAAAACACTGAAATTGATAGAAACAGATGAAAATGCATATATTGTGTGCGCCGTGACTCTGCTAGCAGAAACATGCATACAGTGTGAGTCTGGATCTAATATGATGAAAAGTGACTATTTTGTGTCCAAAAACACTGAAATTGATAAAAACAGATGAAAATGCCTATACTGTGAGTGCCATGACTCTGCCAGTACAATAGAGCCTTTCGGATGAGTCTACATCGATTCTGATGAAAAGTGACTAGTTTGTGTCCAAAAACACTGAAATTGATAGAAACAGATGAAAATGCATATACTGTATGTGCTGTCACTCTGCTAACAGAAACATGCATTCGGTATGAGTCTGCATCGATTCTGATGAAAAGTGACTAGTTTGTGTCCAAAAACACTGAAATTGGTAGAAACATATGAAAATGCATATATTGTCTGCGCCGTGACTCTGATAGGAGAAACATGCATACAGTTTGAGTCTGGATCTAATATGATGAAAAGTGACTACTTTGTGTCCAAAAACACTGAAATTGATAGAAACAGATGAAAATGCATATATTTTGTGCGCCGTCACTCTGCTAGCAGAAACATGCATACAGTGTCAGTCTGGATCTAATATGATGAAAAGTGACTATTTTGTGTCCAAAAACACTGAAATTGATAGAAACAGATGAAAATGCATATATTGTGTGCGCCGTGACTCTGCTAGCAGAAACATGCATTCGGTGTGAGTCTGGATCTAATATGATGAAAAGTGACTATTTTGTGTCCAATAACACTGAAATTGATAGAAACAGATGAAAATGCCTATACTGTGAGTGCCATGAGTCTGCCAGTACAATAGAGCCTTTCGGATGAGTCTGCATCGATTCTGATGAAAAGTGAATATTTTGTGTCCAAAAACACTGAAATTGATAGAAACAGATGAAAATGCATATATTGTATGCGCCGTGACTCTGCTAGCAGAATCATGCATTCGGTGTGAGTCTGGATCTAATATGATGAAAAGTGACTAGTTTGTGTCCAAAAACACTGAAATTGATAGAAACAGATGAAAATGCATATATTGTGTGCGCCGTGACTCTGCTAGCAGAAACATGCATACAGTGTGAGTCTGGATCTAATATGATGAAAAGTGACTAGTTTGTGTCCAAAAACACTGAAATTGATAGAAACAGATGAAAATGCATATATTGTGTGCGCCGTGACTCTGCTAGCAGAAACATGCATACAGTGTGAGTCTGGATCTAATATGATGAAAAGTGACTCGTTTGTGTCCAAAAACACTGAAATTGATAGAAACAGATGAAAATGCATATATTATGTGCGCCGTCACTCTGCTAGCAGAAACATGCATTCGGTGTGAGTCTGGATCTAATATGATGAAAAGTGACTAGTTTGTGTCCAATAACACTGAAATTGATAGAAACAGATGAAAATGCATATATTATGTGCGCCGTGACTCTGCTAGCAGAATCATGCATTCGGTGTGAGTCTGGATCTAATATGATGAAAAGTGACTAGTTTGTGTCCAATAACACTGAAATTGATAGAAACAGATGAAAATGCATATATTATGTGCGCCGTGACTCTGCTAGCAGAATCATGCATTCGGTGTGAGTCTGGATCTAATATGATGAAAAGTGACTAGTTTGTGTCCAATAACACTGAAATTGATAGAAACAGATGAAAATGCATATGTTGTCTGCGCCGTGACTCTGCTAGCAGAAACATGCATACAGTGTGAGTCTGGATCTAATATGATGAAAAGTGACTCGTTTGTGTCCAAAAACACTGAAATTGATAGAAACAGATGAAAATGCATATATTGTGTGCGCCGTGACTCTGCTAGCAGAAACATGCATACAGTGTGAGTCTGGATCTAATATGATGAAAAGTGACTAGTTTGTGTCCAAAAACACTGAAATTGATAGAAACAGATGAAAATGCCTATACTGTGAGTGCCGTGACTCTGCCAGTACAATAGAGCCTTTCGGATGAGTCTGCATCGAATATGATGAAAAGTGACTATTTTGTGTGCAAAAACACTGAAATTGATAGAAACAGATGAAAATGCATATATTGTATGCGCCGTGACTCTGCTAGCAGAATCATGCATTCGGTGTGAGTCTGGATCTAATATGATGAAAAGTGACTATTTTGTGTCCAAAAACACTGAAATTGATAGAAACAGATGAAAATGCATATATTGTGTGCGCCGTGACTCTGCTAGCAGAATCATGCATTCGGTGTGAGTCTGGATCTAATATGATGAAAAGTGACTAGTTTGTGTCCAAAAACACTGAAATTAATAGAAACAGATGAAAATGCCTATACTGTGAGTGCCGTGACTCTGCCAGTACAATAGAGCCTTTCGGATGAGTCTGCATCGATTCTGATGAAAAGTGACTATTTTGTGTCCAAAAACACTGAAATTGATAGAAACAGATGAAAATGCATATATTGTGTGCGCCGTGACTCTGCTAGCAGAAACATGCATACAGTGTGAGTCTGGATCTAATATGATGAAAAGTGACTATTTTGTGTCCAAAAACACTGAAATTGATAAAAACAGATGAAAATGCCTATACTGTGAGTGCCATGAGTCTGCCAGTACAATAGAGCCTTTCGGGTGAGTCTGCATCGATTCTGATGAAAAGTGACTAGTTTGTGTCCAAAAACACTGAAATTGATAGAAACAGATGAAAATGCATATATTGTATGCGCCGTGACTCTGCTAGCAGAAACATGCATACAGTGTTAGTCTGGATCTAATATGATGAAAAGTGACTAGTTTGTGTCCAAAAACACTGAAATTGATAGAAACAGATGAAAATGCATATATTGTCTGCGCCGTGACTCTGATAGGAGAAACATGCATACAGTGTGAGTCTGGATCTAATATGATGAAAAGTGACTACTTTGTGTCCAAAAACACTGAAATTGATAGAAACAGATGAAAATGCATATATTTTGTGCGCCGTGACTCTGCTAGCAGAAACATGCATACAGTGTGAGTCTGGATCTAATATGATGAAAAGTGACTCGTTTGTGTCCAAAAACACTGAAATTGATAGAAACAAATGAAAATGCATATATTATGTGCGCCGTCACTCTGCTAGCAGAAACATGCATACAGTGTGAGTCTGGATCTAATATGATGAAAAGTGACTATTTTGTGTCCAAAAACACTGAAATTGATAGAAACAAATGAAAATGCCTATACTGTGAGTGCCATGAGTCTGCCAGTACAATAGAGCCTTTCGGATGAGTCTGCATCGATTCTGATGAAAAGTGACTATTTTGTGTCCAAACACACTGAAATTGATAGAAACAGATGAAAATGCATATATTGTATGCGCCGTGACTCTGCTAGCAGAATCATGCATTCGGTGTGAGTCTGGATCTAATATGATGAAAAGTGACTATTTTGTGTCCAAAAACACTGAAATTGATAGAAACAGATGAAAATGCATATATTGTGTGCGCCGTGACTCTGCTAGCAGAATCATGCATTCGGTGTGAGTCTGGATCTAATATGATGAAAAGTGACTAGTTTGTGTCCAAAAACACTGAAATTAATAGAAACAGATGAAAATGCCTATACTGTGAGTGCCGTGACTCTGCCAGTACAATAGAGCCTTTCGGATGAGTCTGCATCGATTCTGATGAAAAGTGACTATTTTGTGTCCAAAAACACTGAAATTGATAGAAACAGATGAAAATGCATATATTGTGTGCGCCGTGACTCTGCTAGCAGAAACATGCATACAGTGTGAGTCTGGATCTAATATGATGAAAAGTGACTATTTTGTGTCCAAAAACACTGAAATTGATAAAAACAGATGAAAATGCCTATACTGTGAGTGCCATGAGTCTGCCAGTACAATAGAGCCTTTCGGGTGAGTCTGCATCGATTCTGATGAAAAGTGACTAGTTTGTGTCCAAAAACACTGAAATTGATAGAAACAGATGAAAATGCATATATTGTGTGCGCCGTGACTCTGCAAGCAGAAACATGCATACAGTGTGAGTCTGGATCTAATATGATGAAAAGTGACTAGTTTGTGTCCAAAAACACTGAAATTGATAGAAACAGATGAAAATGCATATACTGTATGTGCTGTCACTCTGCTAACAGAAATATGCATTCGGTATGAGTCTGCATCGATTCTGATGAAAAGTGACTAGTTTGTGTCCAAAAACACTGAAATTGGTAGAAACATATGAAAATGCATATATTGTCTGCGCCGTGACTCTGATAGGAGAAACATGCATACAGTGTGAGTCTGGATCTAATATGATGAAAAGTGACTACTTTGTGTCCAAAAACACTGAAATTGATAGAAACAGATGAAAATGCATATATTTTGTGCGCCGTGACTCTGCTAGCAGAAACATGCATACAGTGTGAGTCTGGATCTAATATGATGAAAAGTGACTCGTTTGTGTCCAAAAACACTGAAATTGATAGAAACAGATGAAAATGCATATATTATGTGCGCCGTCACTCTGCTAGCAGAAACATGCATACAGTGTGAGTCTGGATCTAATATGATGAAAAGTGACTATTTTGTGTCCAAAAACACTGAAATTGATAGAAACAAATGAAAATGCCTATACTGTGAGTGCCATGAGTCTGCCAGTACAATAGAGCCTTTCGGATGAGTCTGCATCGATTCTGATGAAAAGTGACTATTTTGTGTCCAAAAACACTGAAATTGATAGAAACAGATGAAAATGCATATATTGTATGCGCCGTGACTCTGCTAGCAGAATCATGCATTCGGTGTGAGTCTGGATCTAATATGATGAAAAGTGACTAGTTTGTGTCCAATAACACTGAAATTGATAGAAACAGATGAAAATGCATATATTATGTGCGCCGTGACTCTGCTAGCAGAATCATGCATTCGGTGTGAGTCTGGATCTAATATGATGAAAAGTGACTAGTTTGTGTCCAATAACACTGAAATTGATAGAAACAGATGAAAACGCATATGTTGTCTGCGCCGTGACTCTGCTAGCAGAAACATGCATACAGTGTGAGTCTGGATCTAATATGATGAAAAGTGACTAGTTTGTGTCCAAAAACACTGAAATTGATAGAAACAGATGAAAATGCATATATTGTGTGCGCCGTGACTCTGCTAGCAGAAACATGCATACAGTGTGAGTCTGGATCTAATATGATTAAAAGTGACTAGTTTGTGTCCAAAAACACTGAAATTGATAGAAACAGATGAAAATGCATATATTGTGTGCGCCGTGACTCTGCTAGCAGAAACATGCATACAGTGTGAGTCTGGATCTAATATGATGAAAAGTGACTCGTTTGTGTCCAAAAACACTGAAATTGATAGAAACAGATGAAAATGCATATATTATGTGCGCTGTCACTCTGCTAGCAGAAACATGCATACAGTGTGAGTCTGGATCTAATATGATGAAAAGTGACTCGTTTGTGTCCAAAAACACTGAAATTGATAGAAACAGATGAAAATGCATATATTGTGTGCGCCGTGACTCTGCTAGCAGAAACATGCATACAGTGTGAGTCTGGATCTAATATGATGAAAAGTGACTCGTTTGTGTCCAAAAACACTGAAATTGATAGAAACAGATGAAAATGCATATATTATGTGCGCCGTCACTCTGCTAGCAGAAACATGCATACAGTGTGAGTCTGGATCTAATATGATGAAAAGTGACTATTTTGTGTCCAAAAACACTGAAATTGATAGAAACAAATGAAAATGCCTATACTGTGAGTGCCATGAGTCTGCCAGTACAATAGAGCCTTTCGGATGAGTCTGCATCGATTCTGATGAAAAGTGACTATTTTGTGTCCAAAAACACTGAAATTGATAGAAACAGATGAAAATGCATATATTGTATGCGCCGTGACTCTGCTAGCAGAATCATGCATTCGGTGTGAGTCTGGATCTAATATGATGAAAAGTGACTAGTTTGTGTCCAATAACACTGAAATTGATAGAAACAGATGAAAATGCATATATTATGTGCGCCGTGACTCTGCTAGCAGAATCATGCATTCGGTGTGAGTCTGGATCTAATATGATGAAAAGTGACTAGTTTGTGTCCAATAACACTGAAATTGATAGAAACAGATGAAAATGCATATGTTGTCTGCGCCGTGACTCTGCTAGCAGAAACATGCATACAGTGTGAGTCTGGATCTAATATGATGAAAAGTGACTAGTTTGTGTCCAAAAACACTGAAATTGATAGAAACAGATGAAAATGCATATATTGTGTGCGCCGTGTCTCTGCTAGCAGAAACATGCATACAGTGTGAGTCTGGATCTAATATGATGAAAAGTGACTAGTTTGTGTCCAAAAACACTGAAATTGATAGAAACAGATGAAAATGCCTATACTGTGAGTGCCGTGACTCTGCCAGTACAATAGAGCCTTTCGGATGAGTCTGCATCGATTCTGATGAAAAGTGACTATTTTGTGTCCAAAAACACTGAAATTGATAGAAACAGATGAAAATGCATATATTGTATGCGCCGTGACTCTGCTAGCAGAATCATGCATTCGGTGTGAGTCTGGATCTAATATGATGAAAAGTGACTATTTTGTGTCCAAAAACACTGAAATTGATAGAAACAGATGAAAATGCATATATTGTGTGCGCCGTGACTCTGCTAGCAGAATCATGCATTCGGTGTGAGTCTGGATCTAATATGATGAAAAGTGACTAGTTTGTGTCCAAAAACACTGAAATTAATAGAAACAGATGAAAATGCCTATACTGTGAGTGCCGTGACTCTGCCAGTACAATAGAGCCTTTCGGATGAGTCTGCATCGATTCTGATGAAAAGTGACTATCTTGTGTCCAAAAACACTGAAATTGATAGAAACAGATGAAAATGCATATATTGTGTGCGCCGTGACTCTGCTAGCAGAAACATGCATACAGTGTGAGTCTGGATCTAATATGATGAAAAGTGACTATTTTGTGTCCAAAAACACTGAAATTGATAAAAACAGATGAAAATGCCTATACTGTGAGTGCCATGAGTCTGCCAGTACAATAGAGCCTTTCGGGTGAGTCTGCATCGATTCTGATGAAAAGTGACTAGTTTGTGTCCAAAAACACTGAAATTGGTAGAAACATATGAAAATGCATATATTGTCTGCGCCGTGACTCTGATAGGAGAAACATGCATACAGTGTGAGTCTGGATCTAATATGATGAAAAGTGACTACTTTGTGTCCAAAAACACTGAAATTGATAGAAACAGATGAAAATGCATATATTTTGTGCGCCGTCACTCTGCTAGCAGAAACATGCATACAGTGTGAGTCTGGATCTAATATGATGAAAAGTGACTATTTTGTGTCCAAAAACACTGAAATTGATAGAAACAGATGAAAATGCATATATTGTGTGCGCCGTGACTCTGCTAGCAGAAACATGCATTCGGTGTGAGTCTGGATCTAATATGATGAAAAGTGACTATTTTGTGTCCACTGAAATTGATAGAAACAGATGAAAATGCATATATTGTATGCGCCGTGACTCTGCTAGCAGAATCATGCATTCGGTGTGAGTCTGGATCTAATATGATGAAAAGTGACTAGTTTGTGTCCAAAAACACTGAAATTGATAGAAACAGATGAAAATGCATATATTGTGTGCGCCGTGACTCTGCTAGCAGAAACATGCATACAGTGTGAGTCTGGATCTAATATGATGAAAAGTGACTAGTTTGTGTCCAAAAACACTGAAATTGATAGAAACAGATGAAAATGCATATATTGTGTGCGCCGTGACTCTGCTAGCAGAAACATGCATACAGTGTGAGTCTGGATCTAATATGATGAAAAGTGACTAGTTTGTGTCCAAAAACACTGAAATTGATAGAAACAGATGAAAATGCATATATTGTGTGCGCCGTGACTCTGCTAGCAGAAACATGCATACAGTGTGAGTCTGGATCTAATATGATGAAAAGTGACTCGTTTGTGTCCAAAAACACTGAAATTGATAGAAACAGATGAAAATGCATATATTATGTGCGCTGTCACTCTGCTAGCAGAAACATGCATACAGTGTGAGTCTGGATCTAATATGATGAAAAGTGACTCGTTTGTGTCCAAAAACACTGAAATTGATAGAAACAGATGAAAATGCATATATTGTGTGCGCCGTGACTCTGCTAGCAGAAACATGCATACAGTGTGAGTCTGGATCTAATATGATGAAAAGTGACTCGTTTGTGTCCAAAAACACTGAAATTGATAGAAACAGATGAAAATGCATATATTATGTGCGCCGTCACTCTGCTAGCAGAAACATGCATACAGTGTGAGTCTGGATCTAATATGATGAAAAGTGACTATTTTGTGTCCAAAAACACTGAAATTGATAGAAACAAATGAAAATGCCTATACTGTGAGTGCCATGAGTCTGCCAGTACAATAGAGCCTTTCGGATGAGTCTGCATCGATTCTGATGAAAAGTGACTATTTTGTGTCCAAAAACACTGAAATTGATAGAAACAGATGAAAATGCATATATTGTATGCGCCGTGACTCTGCTAGCAGAATCATGCATTCGGTGTGAGTCTGGATCTAATATGATGAAAAGTGACTACTTTGTGTCCAAAAACACTGAAATTGATAGAAACAGATGAAAATGCATATATTTTGTGCGCCGTCACTCTGCTAGCAGAAACATGCATACAGTGTGAGTCTGGATCTAATATGATGAAAAGTGACTATTTTGTGTCCAAAAACACTGAAATTGATAGAAACAGATGAAAATGCATATATTGTGTGCGCCGTGACTCTGCTAGCAGAAACATGCATTCGGTGTGAGTCTGGATCTAATATGATGAAAAGTGACTATTTTGTGTCCACTGAAATTGATAGAAACAGATGAAAATGCCTATACTGTGAGTGCCATGAGTCTGCCAGTACAATAGAGCCTTTCGGATGAGTCTGCATCGATTCTGATGAAAAGTGAATATTTTGTGTCCAAAAACACTGAAATTGATAGAAACAGATGAAAATGCATATATTGTATGCGCCGTGACTCTGCTAGCAGAATCATGCATTCGGTGTGAGTCTGGATCTAATATGATGAAAAGTGACTAGTTTGTGTCCAAAAACACTGAAATTGATAGAAACAGATGAAAATGCATATATTGTGTGCGCCGTGACTCTGCTAGCAGAAACATGCATACAGTGTGAGTCTGGATCTAATATGATGAAAAGTGACTACTTTGTGTCCAAAAACACTGAAATTGATAGAAACAGATGAAAATGCATATATTGTGTGCGCCGTGACTCTGCTAGCAGAAACATGCATACAGTGTGAGTCTGGATCTAATATGATGAAAAGTGACTCGTTTGTGTCCAAAAACACTGAAATTGATAGAAACAGATGAAAATGCATATATTATGTGCGCTGTCACTCTGCTAGCAGAAACATGCATACAGTGTGAGTCTGGATCTAATATGATGAAAAGTGACTCGTTTGTGTCCAAAAACACTGAAATTGATAGAAACAGATGAAAATGCATATATTGTGTGCGCCGTGACTCTGCTAGCAGAAACATGCATACAGTGTGAGTCTGGATCTAATATGATGAAAAGTGACTCGTTTGTGTCCAAAAACACTGAAATTGATAGAAACAGATGAAAATGCATATATTATGTGCGCCGTGACTCTGCTAGCAGAAACATGCATACAGTGTGAGTCTGGATCTAATATGATGAAAAGTGACTATTTTGTGTCCAAAAACACTGAAATTGATAGAAACAAATGAAAATGCCTATACTGTGAGTGCCATGAGTCTGCCAGTACAATAGAGCCTTTCGGATGAGTCTGCATCGATTCTGATGAAAAGTGACTATTTTGTGTCCAAAAACACTGAAATTGATAGAAACAGATGAAAATGCATATATTGTATGCGCCGTGACTCTGCTAGCAGAATCATGCATTCGGTGTGAGTCTGGATCTAATATGATGAAAAGTGACTAGTTTGTGTCCAATAACACTGAAATTGATAGAAACAGATGAAAATGCATATATTATGTGCGCCGTGACTCTGCTAGCAGAATCATGCATTCGGTGTGAGTCTGGATCTAATATGATGAAAAGTGACTAGTTTGTGTCCAATAACACTGAAATTGATAGAAACAGATGAAAATGCATATGTTGTCTGCGCCGTGACTCTGCTAGCAGAAACATGCATACAGTGTGAGTCTGGATCTAATATGATGAAAAGTGACTAGTTTGTGTCCAAAAACACTGAAATTGATAGAAACAGATGAAAATGCATATATTGTGTGCGCCGTGACTCTGCTAGCAGAAACATGCATACAGTGTGAGTCTGGATCTAATATGATGAAAAGTGACTAGTTTGTGTCCAAAAACACTGAAATTGATAGAAACAGATGAAAATGCCTATACTGTGAGTGCCGTGACTCTGCCAGTACAATAGAGCCTTTCGGATGAGTCTGCATCGATTCTGATGAAAAGTGACTATTTTGTGTCCAAAAACACTGAAATTGATAGAAACAGATGAAAATGCATATATTGTATGCGCCGTGACTCTGCTAGCAGAATCATGCATTCGGTGTGAGTCTGGATCTAATATGATGAAAAGTGACTATTTTGTGTCCAAAAACACTGAAATTGATAGAAACAGATGAAAATGCATATATTGTGTGCGCCGTGACTCTGCTAGCAGAATCATGCATTCGGTGTGAGTCTGGATCTAATATGATGAAAAGTGACTAGTTTGTGTCCAAAAACACTGAAATTAATAGAAACAGATGAAAATGCCTATACTGTGAGTGCCGTGACTCTGCCAGTACAATAGAGCCTTTCGGATGAGTCTGCATCGATTCTGATGAAAAGTGACTATCTTGTGTCCAAAAACACTGAAATTGATAGAAACAGATGAAAATGCATATATTGTGTGCGCCGTGACTCTGCTAGCAGAAACATGCATACAGTGTGAGTCTGGATCTAATATGATGAAAAGTGACTATTTTGTGTCCAAAAACACTGAAATTGATAAAAACAGATGAAAATGCCTATACTGTGAGTGCCATGAGTCTGCCAGTACAATAGAGCCTTTCGGGTGAGTCTGCATCGATTCTGATGAAAAGTGACTAGTTTGTGTCCAAAAACACTGAAATTGATAGAAACAGATGAAAATGCATATATTGTGTGCGCCGTGACTCTGCTAGCAGAAACATGCATACAGTGTGAGTCTGGATCTAATATGATGAAAAGTGACTAGTTTGTGTCCAAAAACACTGAAATTGATAGAAACAGATGAAAATGCATATACTGTATGTGCTGTCACTCTGCTAACAGAAACATGCATTCGGTATGAGTCTGCATCGATTCTGATGAAAAGTGACTAGTTTGTGTCCAAAAACACTGAAATTGGTAGAAACATATGAAAATGCATATATTGTCTGCGCCGTGACTCTGATAGGAGAAACATGCATACAGTGTGAGTCTGGATCTAATATGATGAAAAGTGACTACTTTGTGTCCAAAAACACTGAAATTGATAGAAACAGATGAAAATGCATATATTTTGTGCGCCGTCACTCTGCTAGCAGAAACATGCATACAGTGTGAGTCTGGATCTAATATGATGAAAAGTGACTTTTTTGTGTCCAAAAACACTGAAATTGATAGAAACAGATGAAAATGCATATATTGTGTGCGCCGTGACTCTGCTAGCAGAAACATGCATTCGGTGTGAGTCTGGATCTAATATGATGAAAAGTGACTATTTTGTGTCCAATAACACTGAAATTGATAGAAACAGATGAAAATGCCTATACTGTGAGTGCCATGAGTCTGCCAGTACAATAGAGCCTTTCGGATGAGTCTGCATCGATTCTGATGAAAAGTGAATATTTTGTGTCCAAAAACACTGAAATTGATAGAAACAGATGAAAATGCATATATTGTATGCGCCGTGACTCTGCTAGCAGAATCATGCATTCGGTGTGAGTCTGGATCTAATATGATGAAAAGTGACTAGTTTGTGTCCAATAACACTGAAATTGATAGAAACAGATGAAAATGCATATGTTGTCTGCGCCGTGACTCTGCTAGCAGAAACATGCATACGGTGTGAGTCTGGATCTAATATGATGAAAAGTGACTAGTTTGTGTCCAAAAACACTGAAATTGATAGAAACAGATGAAAATGCATATATTGTGTGCGCCGTGACTCTGCTAGCAGAAACATGCATACAGTGTGAGTCTGGATCTAATATGATGAAAAGTGACTAGTTTGTGTCCAAAAACACTGAAATTGATAGAAACAGATGAAAATGCATATATTGTGTGCGCCGTGACTCTGCTAGCAGAAACATGCATACAGTGTGAGTCTGGATCTAATATGATGAAAAGTGACTAGTTTGTGTCCAAAAACACTGAAATTGATAGAAACAGATGAAAATGCCTATACTGTGAGTGCCGTGACTCTGCCAGTACAATAGAGCCTTTCGGATGAGTCTGCATCGATTCTGATGAAAAGTGACTATTTTGTGTCCAAAAACACTGAAATTGATAGAAACAGATGAAAATGCATATATTGTATGCGCCGTGACTCTGCTAGCAGAATCATGCATTCGGTGTGAGTCTGGATCTAATATGATGAAAAGTGACTATTTTGTGTCCAAAAACACTGAAATTGATAGAAACAGATGAAAATGCCTATACTGTGAGTGCCATGAGTCTGCCAGTACAATAGAGCCTTTCGGATGAGTCTGCATCAATTCTGCTGAAAAGTGACTATTTTGTGTCCAAAAACACTGAAATTGATAGAAACAGATGAAAATGCATATATTGTATGCGCCGTGACTCTGCTAGCAGAATCATGCATACAGTGTGAGTCTGGATCTAATATGATGAAAAGTGACTAGTTTGTGTCCAATAACACTGAAATTGATAGAAACAGATGAAAATGCATATATTGTCTGCGCCGTGACTCTGCTAGCAGAAACATGCATACAGTGTGAGTCTGGATCTAATATGATGAAAAGTGACTATTTTGTGTCCAAAAACACTGAAATTGATAGAAACAGATGAAAATGCATATATTGTATGCGCCGTGACTCTGCTAGCAGAATCATCATTTCGGTGTGAGTCTGGATCTAATATGATGAAAAGTGACTAGTTTGTGTCCAAAAACACTGAAATTGATAGAAACAGATGAAAATGCATATATTGTGTGCGCCGTGACTCTGCTAGCAGAAACATGCATACAGTGTGAGTCTGGATCTAATATGATGAAAAGTGACTAGTTTGTGTCCAAAAACACTGAAATTGATAGAAACAGATGAAAATGCATATATTGTGTGCGCCGTGACTCTGCTAGCAGAAACATGCATACAGTGTGAGTCTGGATCTAATATGATGAAAAGTGACTAGTTTGTGTCCAAAAACACTGAAATTGATAGAAACAGATGAAAATGCCTATACTGTGAGTGCCGTGACTCTGCCAGTACAATAGAGCCTTTCGGATGAGTCTGCATCGATTCTGATGAAAAGTGACTATTTTGTGTCCAAAAACACTGAAATTGATAGAAACAGATGAAAATGCCTATACTGTGAGTGCGCCGTGACTCTGCCAGTAAATTAGAGTCTTTCGGATGAGTCTGCATCGATTCTGATGAAAAGTGACTAGTTTGTGTCCAATAACACTGAAATTGATAGAAACAGATGAAAATGCATATATTATGTGCGCCGTCACTCTGCTAGCAGAAACATGCATACAGTGTGAGTCTGGATCTAATATGATGAAAAGTGACTATTTTGTGTCCAAAAACACTGAAATTGATAGAAACAAATGAAAATGCCTATACTGTGAGTGCCATGAGTCTGCCAGTACAATAGAGCCTTTCGGATGAGTCTGCATCGATTCTGATGAAAAGTGACTATTTTGTGTCCAAAAACACTGAAATTGATAGAAACAGATGAAAATGCATATATTGTATGCGCCGTGACTCTGCTAGCAGAATCATGCATACAGTGTGAGTCTGGATCTAATATGATGAAAAGTGACTAGTTTGTGTCCAATAACACTGAAATTGATAGAAACAGATGAAAATGCATATATTGTCTGCGCCGTGACTCTGCTAGCAGAAACATGCATACAGTGTGAGTCTGGATCTAATATGATGAAAAGTGACTATTTTGTGTCCAAAAACACTGAAATTGATAGAAACAGATGAAAATGCATATATTGTATGCGCCGTGACTCTGCTAGCAGAATCATGCATTCGGTGTGAGTCTGGATCTAATATGATGAAAAGTGACTAGTTTGTGTCCAAAAACACTGAAATTGATAGAAACAGATGAAAATGCATATATTGTGTGCGCCGTGACTCTGCTAGCAGAAACATGCATACAGTGTGAGTCTGGATCTAATATGATGAAAAGTGACTAGTTTGTGTCCAAAAACACTGAAATTGATAGAAACAGATGAAAATGCATATATTGTGTGCGCCGTGACTCTGCTAGCAGAAACATGCATACAGTGTGAGTCTGGATCTAATATGATGAAAAGTGACTAGTTTGTGTCCAAAAACACTGAAATTGATAGAAACAGATGAAAATGCCTATACTGTGAGTGCCGTGACTCTGCCAGTACAATAGAGCCTTTCGGATGAGTCTGCATCGATTCTGATGAAAAGTGACTATTTTGTGTCCAAAAACACTGAAATTGATAGAAACAGATGAAAATGCCTATACTGTGAGTGCGCCGTGACTCTGCCAGTAAATTAGAGTCTTTCGGATGAGTCTGCATCGATTCTGATGAAAAGTGACTAGTTTGTGTCCAATAACACTGAAATTGATAGAAACAGATGAAAATGCCTATACTGTGAGTGCCATGACTCTGCTAGCAGAAACATGCATACAGTGTGAGTCTGGATCTAATATGATGAAAAGTGACTAGTTTGTGTCCAAAAACACTGAAATTGATAGAAACAGATGAAAATGCATATATTGTGTGCGCCGTGACTCTGCTAGCAGAAACATGCATACAGTGTGAGTCTGGATCTAATATGATGAAAAGTGACTAGTTTGTGTCCAAAAACACTGAAATTGATAGAAACAGATGAAAATGCCTATCCTGTGAGTGCCGTGACTCTGTCATTACAATAGAGCCTTTCGGATGAGTCTGCATCGATTCTGATGAAAAGTGACTAGTTTGTGTCCAAAAACACTGAAATTGATAGAAACAGATGAAAATGCATATATTGTGTGCGCCGTGACTCTGCTAGCAGAAACATGCATACAGTGTGAGTCTGGATCTAATATGATGAAAAGTGACTAGTTTGTGTCCAAAAACACTGAAATTGATAGAAACAGATGAAAATGCCTATACTGTGAGTGCCGTGACTCTGTCAGTACAATAGAGCCTTTCGGATGAGTCTGCATCGATTCTGATGAAAAGTGACTAGTTTGTGTCCAAAAACACTGAAATTGATAGAAACAGATGAAAATGCAACTATTGTGTGCGCCGTGACTCTGCTAGCAGAAACATGCATACAGTGTGAGTCTGGATCTAATATGAGGAAAAGTGACTAGTTTGTGTCCAAAAACACTGAAATTGATAGAAACAGATGAAAATGCCTATACTGTGTGTGCCATCACTCTGCTAGCAGAACCAAGCATTAGGTGTGAGTCTGGATCAAATATGATGAAAAGTGACTGGTATGTGTCCGACAACACTGAAATTGATGGAAACATATGAAAATGCATATATTGTGTGCGCCGTGACTCTGCTAGCAGAAACATGCATACAGTGTGAGTCTGGATCTAATATGATGAAAAGTGACTAGTTTGTGTCCAAAACACTGAAATTGATAGAAATAGATGAAAATGCCTATACTGTGAGTGCCATGAGTCTGCCAGTACAATAGAGCCTTTCGGATGAGTCTGCATCGATTCTGATGAAAAGTGACTATTTTGTGTCCAAAAACACTGAAATTGATAGAAACAGATGAAAATGCCTATACTGTGAGTGCGCCGTGACTCTGCCAGTAAATTAGAGCCTTTCGGATGAGTCTGCATCGATTCTGATGAAAAGTGACTAGTTTGTGTCCAATAACACTGAAATTGATAGAAACAGATGAAAATGCCTATACTGTGAGTGCCATGACTCTGCTAGCAGAAACATGCATACAGTGTGAGTCTGGATCTAATATGATGAAAAGTGACTAGTTTGTGTCCAAAAACACTGAAATTGATAGAAACAGATGAAAATGCCTATACTGTGAGTGCCGTGACTCTGTCAGTACAATAGAGCCTTTCGGATGAGTCTGCATCGATTCTGATGAAAAGTGACTAGTTTGTGTCCAAAAACACTGAAATTGATAGAAACAGATGAAAATGCCTATACTGTTAGTGCGCCGTGACTCTGCCAGTAAATTAGAGCCTTTCGGATGAGTCTGCATCGATTCTGATGAAAAGTGACTAGTTTGTGTCTAATAACACTGAAATTGATAGAAACAGATGAAAATGCATATATTGTGTGCGCCGTGACTCTTGCTAGCAGAAACATGCATTCGGTGTGAGTCTGGATCTAATATGATGAAAAGTGACTAGTTTGTGTCCAAAAACACTGAAATTGATAGAAACAGATGAAAATGCATATATTGAGTGCGCCGTCACTGTGCTAGCAGAAACATGCATACAGTGTGAGTCTGGATCTAATATGATGAAAAGTGACTAGTTTGTGTCCAAAAACACTGAAATTGATAGAAACAGATGAAAATGCATATATTGTGTGCGCCGTGACTCTGCTAGCAGAAACATGCATACAGTGTGAGTCTGGATCTAATATGATGAAAAGTGACTAGTTTGTGTCCAAAAACACTGAAATTGATAGAAACAGATGAAAATGCCTATACTGTGAGTGCCATGAGTCTGCCAGTACAATAGAGCCTTTCGGATGAGTCTGCATCGATTCTGATGAAAAGTGAATATTTTGGGTCCAAAAACACTGAAATTGATAGAAACAGATGAAAATGCATATATTGTATGCGCCGTGACTCTGCTAGCAGAATCATGCATTCGGTGTGAGTCTGGATCTAATATGATGAAAAGTGACTAGTTTGTGTCCAAAAACACTGAAATTGATAGAAACAGATGAAAATGCATATATTGTGTGCGCCGTGACTCTGCTAGCAGAAACATGCATACAGTGTGAGTCTGGATCTAATATGATGAAAAGTGACTCGTTTGTGTCCAAAAACACTGAAATTGATAGAAACAGATGAAAATGCATATATTGTGTGCGCCGTGACTCTGCTAGCAGAAACATGCATACAGTGTGAGTCTGGATCTAATATGATGAAAAGTGACTAGTTTGTGTCCAAAAACACTGAAATTGATAGAAACAGATGAAAATGCATATAATGTGTGCGCCGTGACTCTGCTAGCAGAAACATGCATACAGTGTGAGTCTGGATCTAATATGATGAAAAGTGACTCGTTTGTGTCCAAAAACACTGAAATTGATAGAAACAGATGAAAATGCATATATTATGTGCGCCGTCACTCTGCTAGCAGAAACATGCATACAGTGTGAGTCTGGATCTAATATGATGAAAAGTGACTATTTTGTGTCCAAAAACACTGAAATTGATAGAAACAGATGAAAATGCCTATACTGTGAGTGCCATGAGTCTGCCATTACAATAGAGCCTTTCGGATGAGTCTGCATCGATTCTGATGAAAAGTGACTATTTTGTGTCCAAAAACACTGAAATTGATAGAAACAGATGAAAATGCATATATTGTATGCGCCGTGACTCTGCTAGCAGAATCATGCATTCGGTGTGAGTCTGGATCTAATATGATGAAAAGTGACTAGTTTGTGTCCAATAACACTGAAATTGATAGAAACAGATGAAAATGCATATATTATGTGCGCCGTGACTCTGCTAGCAGAATCATGCATTCTGTGTGAGTCTGGATCTAATATGATGAAAAGTGACTAGTTTGTGTCCAATAACACTGAAATTGATAGAAACAGATGAAAATGCATATATTGTGTGCGCCGTGACTCTGCTAGCAGAAACATGCATACAGTGTGAGTTTGGATCTAATATGATGAAAAGTGACTAGTTTGTGTCCAAAAACACTGAAATTGATAGAAACAGATGAAAATGCATATATTGTGTGCGCCGTGACTCTGCTAGCAGAAACATGCATACAGTGTGAGTCTGGATCTAATATGATGAAAAGTGACTAGTTTGTGTCCAAAAACACTGAAATTGATAGAAACAGATGAAAATGCCTATACTGTGAGTGCCGTGACTCTGCCAGTAAAATAGAGCCTTTCGGATGAGTCTGCATCGATTCTGATGAAAAGTGACTATTTTGTGTCCAAAAACACTGAAATTGATAGAAACAGATGAAAATGCATATATTGTATGCGCCGTGACTCTGCTAGCAGAATCATGCATTCGGTGTGAGTCTGGATCTAATATGATGAAAAGTGACTATTTTGTGTCCAAAAACACTGAAATTGATAGAAACAGATGAAAATGCCTATACTGTGAGTGCCATGAGTCTGCCAGTACAATAGAGCCTTTCGGATGAGTCTGCATCAATTCTGATGAAAAGTGACTAGTTTGTGTCCAAAAACACTGAAATCGATAGAAATAGATGAAAATGCATATATTGTATGCGCCGTGACTCTGCTAGCAGAATCATGCATACAGTGTGAGTCTGGATCTAATATGATGAAAAGTGACTAGTTTGTGTCCAATAACACTGAAATTGATAGAAACAGATGAAAATGCATATATTGTCTGCGCCGTGACTCTGCTAGCAGAAACATGCATACAGTGTGAGTCTGGATCTAATATGATGAAAAGTGACTATTTTGTGTCCAAAAACACTGAAATTGATAGAAACAGATGAAAATGCGTATATTGTATGCGCCGTGACTCTGCTAGCAGAATCATGCATTCGGTGTGAGTCTGGATCTAATATGATGAAAAGTGACTAGTTTGTGTCCAAAAACACTGAAATTGATAGAAACAGATGAAAATGCATATATTGTGTGCGCCGTGACTCTGCTAGCAGAAACATGCATACAGTGTGAGTCTGGATCTAATATGATGAAAAGTGACTATTTTGTGTCCAAAAACACTGAAATTGATAGAAACAGATGAAAATGCATATATTGTGTGCGCCGTGACTCTGCTAGCAGAAACATGCATACAGTGTGAGTCTGGATCTAATATGATGAAAAGTGACTAGTTTGTGTCCAAAAACACTGAAATTGATAGAAACAGATGAAAATGCCTATACTGTGAGTGCCGTGACTCTGCCAGTACAATAGAGCCTTTCGGATGAGTCTGCATCGATTCTGATGAAAAGTGACTATTTTGTGTCCAAAAACACTGAAATTGATAGAAACAGATGAAAATGCCTATACTGTGAGTGCGCCGTGACTCTGCCAGTAAATTAGAGCCTTTCGGATGAGTCTGCATCGATTCTGATGAAAAGTGACTAGTTTGTGTCCAATAACACTGAAATTGATAGAAACAGATGAAAATGCCTATACTGTGAGTGCCATGACTCTGCTAGCAGAAACATGCATACAGTGTGAGTCTGGATCTAATATGATGAAAAGTGACTAGTTTGTGTCCAAAAACACTGAAATTGATAGAAACAGATGAAAATGCATATATTGTGTGCGCCGTGACTCTGCTAGCAGAAACATGCATACAGTGTGAGTCTGGATCTAATATGATGAAAAGTGACTAGTTTGTGTCCAATAACACTGAAATTGATAGAAACAGATGAAAATGCATATATTGTGTGCGCCGTGACTCTGCTAGCAGAAACATGCATACAGTGTGAGTTTGGATCTAATATGATGAAAAGTGACTAGTTTGTGTCCAAAAACACTGAAATTGATAGAAACAGATGAAAATGCATATATTGTGTGCGCCGTGACTCTGCTAGCAGAAACATGCATACAGTGTGAGTCTGGATCTAATATGATGAAAAGTGACTAGTTTGTGTCCAAAAACACTGAAATTGATAGAAACAGATGAAAATGCCTATACTGTGAGTGCCGTGACTCTGCCAGTAAAATAGAGCCTTTCGGATGAGTCTGCATCGATTCTGATGAAAAGTGACTATTTTGTGTCCAAAAACACTGAAATTGATAGAAACAGATGAAAATGCATATATTGTATGCGCCGTGACTCTGCTAGCAGAATCATGCATTCGGTGTGAGTCTGGATCTAATATGATGAAAAGTGACTATTTTGTGTCCAAAAACACTGAAATTGATAGAAACAGATGAAAATGCCTATACTGTGAGTGCCATGAGTCTGCCAGTACAATAGAGCCTTTCGGATGAGTCTGCATCAATTCTGATGAAAAGTGACTAGTTTGTGTCCAAAAACACTGAAATCGATAGAAATAGATGAAAATGCATATATTGTATGCGCCGTGACTCTGCTAGCAGAATCATGCATACAGTGTGAGTCTGGATCTAATATGATGAAAAAGTGACTAGTTTGTGTCCAATAACACTGAAATTGATAGAAACAGATGAAAATGCATATATTGTCTGCGCCGTGACTCTGCTAGCAGAAACATGCATACAGTGTGAGTCTGGATCTAATATGATGAAAAGTGACTATTTTGTGTCCAAAAACACTGAAATTGATAGAAACAGATGAAAATGCGTATATTGTATGCGCCGTGACTCTGCTAGCAGAATCATGCATTCGGTGTGAGTCTGGATCTAATATGATGAAAAGTGACTAGTTTGTGTCCAAAAACACTGAAATTGATAGAAACAGATGAAAATGCATATATTGTGTGCGCCGTGACTCTGCTAGCAGAAACATGCATACAGTGTGAGTCTGGATCTAATATGATGAAAAGTGACTATTTTGTGTCCAAAAACACTGAAATTGATAGAAACAGATGAAAATGCATATATTGTGTGCGCCGTGACTCTGCTAGCAGAAACATGCATACAGTGTGAGTCTGGATCTAATATGATGAAAAGTGACTAGTTTGTGTCCAAAAACACTGAAATTGATAGAAACAGATGAAAATGCCTATACTGTGAGTGCCGTGACTCTGCCAGTACAATAGAGCCTTTCGGATGAGTCTGCATCGATTCTGATGAAAAGTGACTATTTTGTGTCCAAAAACACTGAAATTGATAGAAACAGATGAAAATGCCTATACTGTGAGTGCGCCGTGACTCTGCAGTAAATTAGAGCCTTTCGGATGAGTCTGCATCGATTCTGATGAAAAGTGACTAGTTTGTGTCCAATAACACTGAAATTGATAGAAACAGATGAAAATGCCTATACTGTGAGTGCCATGACTCTGCTAGCAGAAACATGCATACAGTGTGAGTCTGGATCTAATATGATGAAAAGTGACTAGTTTGTGTCCAAAAACACTGAAATTGATAGAAACAGATGAAAATGCATATATTGTGTGCGCCGTGACTCTGCTAGCAGAAACATGCATACAGTGTGAGTCTGGATCTAATATGATGAAAAGTGACTAGTTTGTGTCCAAAAACACTGAAATTGATAGAAACAGATGAAAATGCATATATTGTCTGCGCCGTGACTCTGCTAGCAGAATCATGCATTCGGTGTGAGTCTGGATCTAATATGATGAAAAGTGACTAGTTTGTGTCCAAAACACTGAAATTGATAGAAACAGATGAAAATGCATATATTGTGTGCGCCGTGACTCTCTAGCAGAAACATGCATTCGGTGTGAGTCTGGATCTAATATGATGAAAAGTGACTAGTTTGTGTCCAAAAACACTGAAATTGATAGAAACAGATGAAAATGCATATATTGAGTGCGCCGTCACTCTGCTAGCAGAAACATGCATACAGTGTGAGTCTGGATCTAATATGATGAAAAGTGACTAGTTTGTGTCCAAAAACACTGAAATTGATAGAAACAGATGAAAATGCATATATTGTGTGCGCCGTCACTCTGCTAGCAGAAACATGCATACAGTGTGAGTCTGGATCTAATATGATGAAAAGTGACTAGTTTGTGTCCAAAAACACTGAAATTGATAGAAACAGATGAAAATGCATATATTGTGTGCGCCGTGACTCTGCTAGCAGAAACATGCATACAGTGTGAGTCTGGATCTAATATGATGAAAAGTGACTAGTTTGTGTCCAAAAACACTGAAATTGATAGAAACAGATGAAAATGCCTATACTGTGAGTGCCATGAGTCTGCCAGTACAATAGAGCCTTTCGGATGAGTCTGCATCAATTCTGATGAAAAGTGACTATTTTGTGTCCAAAAACACTGAAATTGATAGAAACAGATGAAAATGCATATATTGTATGCGCCGTGACTCTGCTAGCAGAATCATGCATACAGTGTGAGTCTGGATCTAATATGATGAAAATTGACTAGTTTGTGTCCAATAACACTGAAATTGATAGAAACAGATGAAAATGCATATATTGTCTGCGCCGTGACTCTGCTAGCAGAAACATGCATACAGTGTGAGTCTGGATCTAATATGATGAAAAGTGACTATTTTGTGTCCAAAAACACTGAAATTGATAGAAACAGATGAAAATGCATATATTGTATGCGCCGTGACTCTGCTAGCAGAATCATGCATTCGGTGTGAGTCTGGATCTAATATGATGAAAAGTGACTAGTTTGTGTCCAAAAACACTGAAATTGATAGAAACAGATGAAAATGCATATATTGTGTGCGCCGTGACTCTGCTAGCAGAAACATGCATACAGTGTGAGTCTGGATCTAATATGATGAAAAGTGACTAGTTTGTGTCCAAAAACACTGAAATTGATAGAAACAGATGAAAATGCATATATTGTGTGCGCCGTGACTCTGCTAGCAGAAACATGCATACAGTGTGAGTCTGGATCTAATATGATGAAAAGTGACTAGTTTGTGTCCAAAAACACTGAAATTGATAGAAACAGATGAAAATGCCTATACTGTGAGTGCGCCGTGACTCTGCCAGTAAATTAGAGCCTTTCGGATGAGTCTGCATCGATTCTGATGAAAAGTGACTAGTTTGTGTCCAATAACACTGAAATTGATAGAAACAGATGAAAATGCATATATTATGTGCGCCGTCACTCTGCTAGCAGAAACATGCATACAGTGTGAGTCTGGATCTAATATGATGAAAAGTGACTAGTTTGTGTCCAAAAACACTGAAATTGATAGAAACAGATGAAAATGCATATATTGTCTGCGCCGTGACTCTGCTAGCAGAATCATGCATTCGGTGTGAGTCTGGATCTAATATGATGAAAAGTGACTAGTTTGTGTCCAAAAACACTGAAATTGATAGAAACAGATGAAAATGCATATATTGTGTGCGCCGTGACTCTGCTAGCAGAAACATGCATACAGTGTGAGTCTGGATCTAATATGATGAAAAGTGACTAGTTTGTGTCCAAAAACACTGAAATTGATAGAAACAGATGAAAATGCATATATTGTGTGCGCCGTGACTCTGCTAGCAGAAACATGCATACAGTGTGAGTCTGGATCTAATATGATGAAAAGTGACTAGTTTGTGTCCAAAAACACTGAAATTGATAGAAACAGATGAAAATGCATATACTGTGAGTGCCGTGACTCTGCCAGTACAATAGAGCCTTTCGGATGAGTCTGCATCGATTCTGATGAAAAGTGACTATTTTGTGTCCAAAAACACTGAAATTGATAGAAACAGATGAAAATGCCTATACTGTGAGTGCGCCGTGACTCTGCCAGTAAATTAGAGCCTTTCGGATGAGTCTGCATCGATTCTGATGAAAAGTGACTAGTTTGTGTCCAATAACACTGAAATTGATAGAAACAGATGAAAATGCCTATACTGTGAGTGCCATGACTCTGCTAGCAGAAACATGCATACAGTGTGAGTCTGGATCTAATATGATGAAAAGTGACTAGTTTGTGTCCAAAAACACTGAAATTGATAGAAACAGATGAAAATGCATATATTGTGTGCGCCGTGACTCTGCTAGCAGAAACATGCATACAGTGTGAGTCTGGATCTAATATGATGAAAAGTGACTAGTTTGTGTCCAAAAACACTGAAATTGATAGAAACACATGAAAATGCCTATACTGTGAGTGCCGTGACTCTGACAGTACAATAGAGCCTTTCGGATGAGTCTGCATCGATTCTGATGAAAAGTGACTATTTTGTGTCCAAAAACACTGAAATTGATAGAAACAGATGAAAATGCCTATACTGTGAGTGCGCCGTGACTCTGCCAGTAAATTAGAGCCTTTCGGATGAGTCTGCATCGATTCTGATGAAAAGTGACTAGTTTGTGTCCAATAACACTGAAATTGATAGAAACAGATGAAAATGCCTATACTGTGAGTGCCATGACTCTGCTAGCAGAAACATGCATACAGTGTGAGTCTGGATCTAATATGATGAAAAGTGACTAGTTTGTGTCCAAAAACACTGAAATTGGTAGAAACATATGAAAATGCATATATTGTCTGCGCCGTGACTCTGATAGGAGAAACATGCATACAGTGTGAGTCTGGATCTAATATGATGAAAAGTGACTCGTTTGTGTCCAAAAACACTGAAATTGATAGAAACAGATGAAAATGCATATATTATGTGCGCCGTCACTCTGCTAGCAGAAACATGCATACAGTGTGAGTCTGGATCTAATATGATGAAAAGTGACTATTTTGTGTCCAAAAACACTGAAATTGATAGAAACAAATGAAAATGCCTATACTGTGAGTGCCATGAGTCTGCCAGTACAATAGAGCCTTTCGGATGAGTCTGCATCGATTCTGATGAAAAGTGACTATTTTGTGTCCAAAAACACTGAAATTGATAGAAACAGATGAAAATGCATATATTGTATGCGCCGTGACTCTGCTAGCAGAATCATGCATTCGGTGTGAGTCTGGATCTAATATGATGAAAAGTGACTAGTTTGTGTCCAATAACACTGAAATTGATAGAAACAGATGAAAATGCATATATTATGTGCGCCGTGACTCTGCTAGCAGAATCATGCATTCGGTGTGAGTCTGGATCTAATATGATGAAAAGTGACTAGTTTGTGTCCAATAACACTGAAATTGATAGAAACAGATGAAAATGCATATGTTGTCTGCGCCGTGACTCTGCTAGCAGAAACATGCATACAGTGTGAGTCTGGATCTAATATGATGAAAAGTGACTAGTTTGTGTCCAAAAACACTGAAATTGATAGAAACAGATGAAAATGCATATATTGTGTGCGCCGTGACTCTGCTAGCAGAAACATGCATACAGTGTGAGTCTGGATCTAATATGATGAAAAGTGACTAGTTTGTGTCCAAAAACACTGAAATTGATAGAAACAGATGAAAATGCATATATTGTGTGCGCCGTGACTCTGCTAGCAGAAACATGCATACAGTGTGAGTCTGGATCTAATATGATGAAAAGTGACTAGTTTGTGTCCAAAAACACTGAAATTGATAGAAACAGATGAAAATGCCTATACTGTGAGTGCCGTGACTCTGCCAGTACAATAGAGCCTTTCGGATGAGTCTGCATCGATTCTGATGAAAAGTGACTATTTTGTGTCCAAAAACACTGAAATTGATAGAAACAGATGAAAATGCATATATTGTATGCGCCGTGACTCTGCTAGCAGAATCATGCATTCGGTGTGAGTCTGGATCTAATATGATGAAAAGTGACTATTTTGTGTCCAAAAACACTGAAATTGATAGAAACAGATGAAAATGCCTATACTGTGAGTGCCATGAGTCTGCCAGTACAATAGAGCCTTTCGGATGAGTCTGCATCAATTCTGCTGAAAAGTGACTATTTTGTGTCCAAAAACACTGAAATTGATAGAAACAGATGAAAATGCATATATTGTATGCGCCGTGACTCTGCTAGCAGAATCATGCATACAGTGTGAGTCTGGATCTAATATGATGAAAAGTGACTAGTTTGTGTCCAATAACACTGAAATTGATAGAAACAGATGAAAATGCATATATTGTCTGCGCCGTGACTCTGCTAGCAGAAACATGCATACAGTGTGAGTCTGGATCTAATATGATGAAAAGTGACTATTTTGTGTCCAAAAACACTGAAATTGATAGAAACAGATGAAAATGCATATATTGTATGCGCCGTGACTCTGCTAGCAGAATCATGCATTCGGTGTGAGTCTGGATCTAATATGATGAAAAGTGACTAGTTTGTGTCCAAAAACACTGAAATTGATAGAAACAGATGAAAATGCATATATTGTGTGCGCCGTGACTCTGCTAGCAGAAACATGCATACAGTGTGAGTCTGGATCTAATATGATGAAAAGTGACTAGTTTGTGTCCAAAAACACTGAAATTGATAGAAACAGATGAAAATGCATATATTGTGTGCGCCGTGACTCTGCTAGCAGAAACATGCATACAGTGTGAGTCTGGATCTAATATGATGAAAAGTGACTAGTTTGTGTCCAAAAACACTGAAATTGATAGAAACAGATGAAAATGCCTATACTGTGAGTGCCGTGACTCTGCCAGTACAATAGAGCCTTTCGGATGAGTCTGCATCGATTCTGATGAAAAGTGACTATTTTGTGTCCAAAAACACTGAAATTGATAGAAACAGATGAAAATGCCTATACTGTGAGTGCGCCGTGACTCTGCCAGTAAATTAGAGTCTTTCGGATGAGTCTGCATCGATTCTGATGAAAAGTGACTAGTTTGTGTCCAATAACACTGAAATTGATAGAAACAGATGAAAATGCCTATACTGTGAGTGCCATGACTCTGCTAGCAGAAACATGCATACAGTGTGAGTCTGGATCTAATATGATGAAAAGTGACTAGTTTGTGTCCAAAAACACTGAAATTGATAGAAACAGATGAAAATGCATATATTGTGTGCGCCGTGACTCTGCTAGCAGAAACATGCATACAGTGTGAGTCTGGATCTAATATGATGAAAAGTGACTAGTTTGTGTCCAAAAACACTGAAATTGATAGAAACAGATGAAAATGCCTATACTGTGAGTGCCGTGACTCTGTCAGTACAATAGAGCCTTTCGGATGAGTCTGCATCGATTCTGATGAAAAGTGACTAGTTTGTGTCCAAAAACACTGAAATTGATAGAAACAGATGAAAATGCATATATTGTGTGCGCCGTGACTCTGCTAGCAGAAACATGCATACAGTGTGAGTCTGGATCTAATATGAGGAAAAGTGACTAGTTTGTGTCCAAAAACACTGAAATTGATAGAAACAGATGAAAATGCCTATACTGTGTGTGCCATCACTCTGCTAGCAGAACCAAGCATTAGGTGTGAGTCTGGATCAAATATGATGAAAAGTGACTGGTATGTGTCCGACAACACTGAAATTGATGGAAACATATGAAAATGCATATATTGTGTGCGCCGTGACTCTGCTAGCAGAAACATGCATACAGTGTGAGTCTGGATCTAATATGATGAAAAGTGACTAGTTTGTGTCCAAAACACTGAAATTGATAGAAACAGATGAAAATGCCTATACTGTGAGTGCCATGAGTCTGCCAGTACAATAGAGCCTTTCGGATGAGTCTGCATCGATTCTGATGAAAAGTGACTATTTTGTGTCCAAAAACACTGAAATTGATAGAAACAGATGAAAATGCCTATACTGTGAGTGCGCCGTGACTCTGCCAGTAAATTAGAGCCTTTCGGATGAGTCTGCATCGATTCTGATGAAAAGTGACTAGTTTGTGTCCAATAACACTGAAATTGATAGAAACAGATGAAAATGCCTATACTGTGAGTGCCATGACTCTGCTAGCAGAAACATGCATACAGTGTGAGTCTGGATCTAATATGATGAAAAGTGACTAGTTTGTGTCCAAAAACACTGAAATTGATAGAAACAGATGAAAATGCATATATTGTGTGCGCCGTGACTCTGCTAGCAGAAACATGCATACAGTGTGAGTCTGGATCTAATATGATGAAAAGTGACTAGTTTGTGTCCAAAAACACTGAAATTGATAGAAACAGATGAAAATGCCTATACTGTGAGTGCCGTGACTCTGTCAGTACAATAGAGCCTTTCGGATGAGTCTGCATCGATTCTGATGAAAAGTGACTAGTTTGTGTCCAAAAACACTGAAATTGATAGAAACAGATGAAAATGCCTATACTGTGAGTGCGCCGTGACTCTGCCAGTAAATTAGAGCCTTTCGGATGAGTCTGCATCGATTCTGATGAAAAGTGACTAGTTTGTGTCTAATAACACTGAAATTGATAGAAACAGATGAAAATGCATATACTGTGAGTGCCATGAGTCTGCCAGTACAATAGAGCCTTTCGGATGAGTCTGCATCGATTCTGATGAAAAGTGAATATTTTGGGTCCAAAAACACTGAAATTGATAGAAACAGATGAAAATGCATATATTGTATGCGCCGTGACTCTGCTAGCAGAATCATGCATTCGGTGTGAGTCTGGATCTAATATGATGAAAAGTGACTAGTTTGTGTCCAAAAACACTGAAATTGATAGAAACAGATGAAAATGCATATATTGTGTGCGCCGTGACTCTGCTAGGCAGAATCATGCATTCGGTGTGAGTCTGGATCTAATATGATGAAAAGTGACTAGTTTGTGTCCAAAACACTGAAATTGATAGAATCAGATGAAAATGCATATATTGTGTGCGCCGTGACTCTGCTAGCAGAAACATGCATACAGTGTGAGTCTGGATCTAATATGATGAAAAGTGACTAGTTTGTGTCCAAAAACACTGAAATTGATAGAAACAGATGAAAATGCCTATACTGTGAGTGCCGTGACTCTGCCAGTACAATAGAGCCTTTCGGATGAGTCTGCATCGATTCTGATGAAAAGTGACTATTTTGTGTCCAAAAACACTGAAATTGATAGAAACAGATGAAAATGCCTATACTGTGAGTGCGCCGTGACTCTGCCAGTAAATTAGAGTCTTTCGGATGAGTCTGCATCGATTCTGATGAAAAGTGACTAGTTTGTGTCCAATAACACTGAAATTGATAGAAACAGATGAAAATGCCTATACTGTGAGTGCCATGACTCTGCTAGCAGAAACATGCATACAGTGTGAGTCTGGATCTAATATGATGAAAAGTGACTAGTTTGTGTCCAAAAACACTGAAATTGATAGAAACAGATGAAAATGCATATATTGTGTGCGCCGTGACTCTGCTAGCAGAAACATGCATACAGTGTGAGTCTGGATCTAATATGATGAAAAGTGACTAGTTTGTGTCCAAAAACACTGAAATTGATAGAAACAGATGAAAATGCCTATCCTGTGAGTGCCGTGACTCTGTCAGTACAATAGAGCCTTTCGGATGAGTCTGCATCGATTCTGATGAAAAGTGACTAGTTTGTGTCCAAAAACACTGAAATTGATAGAAACAGATGAAAATGCATATATTGTGTGCGCCGTGACTCTGCTAGCAGAAACATGCATACAGTGTGAGTCTGTATCTAATATGATGAAAAGTGACTAGTTTGTGTCCAAAAACACTGAAATTGATAGAAACAGATGAAAATGCCTATACTGTGAGTGCCGTGACTCTGTCAGTACAATAGAGCCTTTCGGATGAGTCTGCATCGATTTTGATGAAAAGTGACTAGTTTGTGTCCAAAAACACTGAAATTGATAGAAACAGATGAAAATGCAACTATTGTGTGCGCCGTGACTCTGCTAGCAGAAACATGCATACAGTGTGAGTCTGGATCTAATATGAGGAAAAGTGACTAGTTTGTGTCCAAAAACACTGAAATTGATAGAAACAGATGAAAATGCCTATACTGTGTGTGCCATCACTCTGCTAGCAGAACCAAGCATTAGGTGTGAGTCTGGATCAAATATGATGAAAAGTGACTGGTATGTGTCCGACAACACTGAAATTGATGGAAACATATGAAAATGCATATATTGTGTGCGCCGTGACTCTGCTAGCAGAAACATGCATACAGTGTGAGTCTGGATCTAATATGATGAAAAGTGACTAGTTTGTGTCCAAAACACTGAAATTGATAGAAACAGATGAAAATGCCTATACTGTGAGTGCCATGAGTCTGCCAGTACAATAGAGCCTTTCGGATGAGTCTGCATCGATTCTGATGAAAAGTGACTATTTTGTGTCCAAAAACACTGAAATTGATAGAAACAGATGAAAATGCCTATACTGTGAGTGCGCCGTGACTCTGCCAGTAAATTAGAGCCTTTCGGATGAGTCTGCATCGATTCTGATGAAAAGTGACTAGTTTGTGTCCAATAACACTGAAATTGAAAGAAACAGATGAAAATGCCTATACTGTGAGTGCCATGACTCTGCTAGCAGAAACATGCATACAGTGTGAGTCTGGATCTAATATGATGAAAAGTGACTAGTTTGTGTCCAAAAACACTGAAATTGATAGAAACAGATGAAAATGCCTATACTGTGAGTGCCGTGACTCTGTCAGTACAATAGAGCCTTTCGGATGAGTCTGCATCGATTCTGATGAAAAGTGACTAGTTTGTGTCCAAAAACACTGAAATTGATAGAAACAGATGAAAATGCCTATACTGTGAGTGCGCCGTGACTCTGCCAGTAAATTAGAGCCTTTCGGATGAGTCTGCATCGATTCTGATGAAAAGTGACTAGTTTGTGTCTAATAACACTGAAATTGATAGAAACAGATGAAAATGCATATATTGTGTGCGCCGTGACTCTTGCTAGCAGAAACATGCATTCGGTGTGAGTCTGGATCTAATATGATGAAAAGTGACTAGTTTGTGTCCAAAAACACTGAAATTGATAGAAACAGATGAAAATGCATATATTGAGTGCGCCGTCACTGTGCTAGCAGAAACATGCATACACTGTGAGTCTGGATCTAATATGATGAAAAGTGACTAGTTTGTGTCCAAAAACACTGAAATTGATAGAAACAGATGAAAATGCATATATTGTGTGCGCCGTGACTCTGCTAGCAGAAACATGCATACAGTGTGAGTCTGGATCTAATATGATGAAAAGTGACTAGTTTGTGTCCAAAAACACTGAAATTGATAGAAACAGATGAAAATGCCTATACTGTGAGTGCCATGAGTCTGCCAGTACAATAGAGCCTTTCGGATGAGTCTGCATCGATTCTGATGAAAAGTGAATATTTTGGGTCCAAAAACACTGAAATTGATAGAAACAGATGAAAATGCATATATTGTATGCGCCGTGACTCTGCTAGCAGAATCATGCATTCGGTGTGAGTCTGGATCTAATATGATGAAAAGTGACTAGTTTGTGTCCAAAAACACTGAAATTGATAGAAACAGATGAAAATGCATATATTGTATGCGCCGTGACTCTGCTAGCAGAATCATGCATTCGGTGTGAGTCTGGATCTAATATGATGAAAAGTGACTAGTTTGTGTCCAATAACACTGAAATTGATAGAAACAGATGAAAATGCATATATTGTGTGCGCCGTGACTCTGCTAGCAGAAACATGCATACAGTGTGAGTTTGGATCTAATATGATGAAAAGTGACTAGTTTGTGTCCAAAAACACTGAAATTGATAGAAACAGATGAAAATGCATATATTGTGTGCGCCGTGACTCTGCTAGCAGAAACATGCATACAGTGTGAGTCTGGATCTAATATGAGGAAAAGTGACTAGTTTGTGTCCAAAAACACTGAAATTGATAGAAACAGATGAAAATGCCTATACTGTGAGTGCCGTGACTCTGCCAGTACAATAGAGCCTTTCGGATGAGTCTGCATCGATTCTGATGAAAAGTGACTATTTTGTGTCCAAAAACACTGAAATTGATAGAAACAGATGAAAATGCATATATTGTATGCGCCGTGACTCTGCTAGCAGAATCATGCATTCGGTGTGAGTCTGGATCTAATATGATGAAAAGTGACTATTTTGTGTCCAAAAACACTGAAATTGATAGAAACAGATGAAAATGCCTATACTGTGAGTGCCATGAGTCTGCCAGTACAATAGAGCCTTTCGGATGAGTCTGCATCAATTCTGATGAAAAGTGACTAGTTTGTGTCCAAAAACACTGAAATCGATAGAAATAGATGAAAATGCATATATTGTATGCGCCGTGACTCTGCTAGCAGAATCATGCATACAGTGTGAGTCTGGATCTAATATGATGAAAAGTGACTAGTTTGTGTCCAATAACACTGAAATTGATAGAAACAGATGAAAATGCATATATTGTCTGCGCCGTGACTCTGCTAGCAGAAACATGCATACAGTGTGAGTCTGGATCTAATATGATGAAAAGTGACTATTTTGTGTCCAAAAACACTGAAATTGATAGAAACAGATGAAAATGCGTATATTGTATGCGCCGTGACTCTGCTAGCAGAATCATGCATTCGGTGTGAGTCTGGATCTAATATGATGAAAAGTGACTAGTTTGTGTCCAAAAACACTGAAATTGATAGAAACAGATGAAAATGCATATATTGTGTGCGCCGTGACTCTGCTAGCAGAAACATGCATACAGTGTGAGTCTGGATCTAATATGATGAAAAGTGACTATTTTGTGTCCAAAAACACTGAAATTGATAGAAACAGATGAAAATGCATATATTGTGTGCGCCGTGACTCTGCTAGCAGAAACATGCATACAGTGTGAGTCTGGATCTAATATGATGAAAAGTGACTAGTTTGTGTCCAAAAACACTGAAATTGATAGAAACAGATGAAAATGCCTATACTGTGAGTGCCGTGACTCTGCCAGTACAATAGAGCCTTTCGGATGAGTCTGCATCGATTCTGATGAAAAGTGACTATTTTGTGTCCAAAAACACTGAAATTGATAGAAACAGATGAAAATGCCTATACTGTGAGTGCGCCGTGACTCTGCCAGTAAATTAGAGCCTTTCGGATGAGTCTGCATCGATTCTGATGAAAAGTGACTAGTTTGTGTCCAATAACACTGAAATTGATAGAAACAGATGAAAATGCCTATACTGTGAGTGCCATGACTCTGCTAGCAGAAACATGCATACAGTGTGAGTCTGGATCTAATATGATGAAAAGTGACTCGTTTGTGTCCAAAAACACTGAAATTGATAGAAACAGATGAAAATGCATATATTGTGTGCGCCGTGACTCTGCTAGCAGAAACATGCATACAGTGTGAGTCTGGATCTAATATGATGAAAAGTGACTAGTTTGTGTCCAAAAACACTGAAATTGATAGAAACAGATGAAAATGCATATATTGTATGCGTCGTGACTCTGCTAGCAGAATCATGCATTCGGTGTGAGTCTGGATCTAATATGATGAAAAGTGACTAGTTTGTGTCCAAAAACACTGAAATTGATAGAAACAGATGAAAATGCATATATTATGTGCGCCGTCACTCTGCTAGCAGAAACATGCATACAGTGTGAGTCTGGATCTAATATGATGAAAAGTGACTAGTTTGTGTCCAAAAACACTGAAATTGATAGAAACAGATGAAAATGCATATATTGTCTGCGCCGTGACTCTGCTAGCAGAATCATGCATTCGGTGTGAGTCTGGATCTAATATGATGAAAAGTGACTAGTTTGTGTCCAAAAACACTGAAATTGATAGAAACAGATGAAAATGCATATATTGTGTGCGCCGTGACTCTGCTAGCAGAAACATGCATTCGGTGTGAGTCTGGATCTAATATGATGAAAAGTGACTAGTTTGTGTCCAAAAACACTGAAATTGATAGAAACAGATGAAAATGCATATATTGAGTGCGCCGTCACTCTGCTAGCAGAAACATGCATACAGTGTGAGTCTGGATCTAATATGATGAAAAGTGACTAGTTTGTGTCCAAAAACACTGAAATTGATAGAAACAGATGAAAATGCATATATTGTGTGCGCCGTCACTCTGCTAGCAGAAACATGCATACAGTGTGAGTCTGGATCTAATATGATGAAAAGTGACTAGTTTGTGTCCAAAAACACTGAAATTGATAGAAACAGATGAAAATGCCTATACTGTGAGTGCCATGAGTCTGCCAGTACAATAGAGCCTTTCGGATGAGTCTGCATCAATTCTGATGAAAAGTGACTATTTTGTGTCCAAAAACACTGAAATTGATAGAAACAGATGAAAATGCATATATTGTATGCGCCGTGACTCTGCTAGCAGAATCATGCATACAGTGTGAGTCTGGATCTAATATGATGAAAATTGACTAGTTTGTGTCCAATAACACTGAAATTGATAGAAACAGATGAAAATGCATATATTGTCTGCGCCGTGACTCTGCTAGCAGAAACATGCATACAGTGTGAGTCTGGATCTAATATGATGAAAAGTGACTATTTTGTGTCCAAAAACACTGAAATTGATAGAAACAGATGAAAATGCATATATTGTATGCGCCGTGACTCTGCTAGCAGAATCATGCATTCGGTGTGAGTCTGGATCTAATATGATGAAAAGTGACTAGTTTGTGTCCAAAAACACTGAAATTGATAGAAACAGATGAAAATGCATATATTGTGTGCGCCGTGACTCTGCTAGCAGAAACATGCATACAGTGTGAGTCTGGATCTAATATGATGAAAAGTGACTAGTTTGTGTCCAAAAACACTGAAATTGATAGAAACAGATGAAAATGCATATATTGTGTGCGCCGTGACTCTGCTAGCAGAAACATGCATACAGTGTGAGTCTGGATCTAATATGATGAAAAGTGACTAGTTTGTGTCCAAAAACACTGAAATTGATAGAAACAGATGAAAATGCCTATACTGTGAGTGCCATGAGTCTGCCAGTACAATAGAGCCTTTCGGATGAGTCTGCATCGATTCTGATGAAAAGTGACTATTTTGTGTCCAAAAACACTGAAATTGATAGAAACAGATGAAAATGCCTATACTGTGAGTGCCATGACTCTGCTAGCAGAAACATGCATACAGTGTGAGTCTGGATCTAATATGATGAAAAGTGACTAGTTTGTGTCCAAAAACACTGAAATTGATAGAAACAGATGAAAATGCATATATTGTGTGCGCCGTGACTCTGCTAGCAGAAACATGCATACAGTGTGAGTCTGGATCTAATATGATGAAAAGTGACTAGTTTGTGTCCAAAAACACTGAAATTGATAGAAACAGATGAAAATGCATATATTGTGTGCGCCGTGACTCTGCTAGCAGAAACATGCATACAGTGTGAGTCTGGATCTAATATGATGAAAAGTGACTAGTTTGTGTCCAAAAACACTGAAATTGATAGAAACAGATGAAAATGCATATATTGTCTGCGCCGTGACTCTGCTAGCAGAAACATGCATACAGTGTGAGTCTGGATCTAATATGATGAAAAGTGACTAGTTTGTGTCCAAAAACACTGAAATTGATAGAAACAGATGAAAATGCCTATACTGTGAGTGCCGTGACTCTGACAGTACAATAGAGCCTTTCGGATGAGTCTGCATCGATTCTGATGAAAAGTGACTATTTTGTGTCCAAAAACACTGAAATTGATAGAAACAGATGAAAATGCCTATACTGTGAGTGCGCCGTGACTCTGCCAGTAAATTAGAGCCTTTCGGATGAGTCTGCATCGATTCTGACGAAAAGTGACTAGTTTGTGTCCAATAACACTGAAATTGATAGAAACAGATGAAAATGCCTATACTGTGAGTGCCATGACTCTGCTAGCAGAAACATGCATACAGTGTGAGTCTGGATCTAATATGATGAAAAGTGACTAGTTTGTGTCCAAAAACACTGAAATTGATAGAAACAGATGAAAATGCATATATTGTGTGCGCCGTGACTCTGCTAGCAGAAACATGCATACAGTGTGAGTCTGGATCTAATATGATGAAAAGTGACTAGTTTGTGTCCAAAAACACTGAAATTGATAGAAACAGATGAAAATGCCTATACTGTGAGTGCCGTGACTCTGCCAGTACAATAGAGCCTTTCGGATGAGTCTGCATCGATTCTGATGAAAAGTGACTATTTTGTGTCCAAAAACACTGAAATTGATAGAAACAGATGAAAATGCATATATTGTATGCGCCGTGACTCCGCTAGCAGAATCATGCATTCGGTGTGAGTCTGGATCTAATATGATGAAAAGTGACTATTTTGTGTCCAAAAACACTGAAATTGATAGAAACAGATGAAAATGCATATATTGTATGCGCCGTGACTCTGCTAGCAGAATCATGCATACAGTGTGAGTCTGGATCTAATATGATGAAAAGTGACTAGTTTGTGTCCAATAACACTGAAATTGATAGAAACAGATGAAAATGCATATATTGTCTGCGCCGTGACTCTGCTAGCAGAAACATGCATACAGTGTGAGTCTGGATCTAATATGATGAAAAGTGACTATTTTGTGTCCAAAAACACTGAAATTGATAGAAACAGATGAAAATGCGTATATTGTATGCGCCGTGACTCTGCTAGCAGAATCATGCATTCGGTGTGAGTCTGGATCTAATATGATGAAAAGTGACTAGTTTGTGTCCAAAAACACTGAAATTGATAGAAACAGATGAAAATGCATATATTGTGTGCGCCGTGACTCTGCTAGCAGAAACATGCATACAGTGTGAGTCTGGATCTAATATGATGAAAAGTGACTAGTTTGTGTCCAAAAACACTGAAATTGATAGAAACAGATGAAAATGCATATATTGTGTGCGCCGTGACTCTGCTAGCAGAAACATGCATACAGTGTGAGTCTGGATCTAATATGATGAAAAGTGACTAGTTTGTGTCCAAAAACACTGAAATTGATAGAAACAGATGAAAATGCCTATACTGTGAGTGCCGTGACTCTGCCAGTACAATAGAGCCTTTCGGATGAGTCTGCATCGATTCTGATGAAAAGTGACTATTTTGTGTCCAAAAACACTGAAATTGATAGAAACAGATGAAAATGCCTATACTGTGAGTGCGCCGTGACTCTGCCAGTAAATTAGAGTCTTTCGGATGAGTCTGCATCGATTCTGATGAAAAGTGACTAGTTTGTGTCCAATAACACTGAAATTGATAGAAACAGATGAAAATGCATATATTGTGTGCGCCGTGACTCTGCTAGCAGAAACATGCATACAGTGTGAGTCTGGATCTAATATGAGGAAAAGTGACTAGTTTGTGTCCAAAAACACTGAAATTGATAGAAACAGATGAAAATGCCTATACTGTGTGTGCCATCACTCTGCTAGCAGAACCAAGCATTAGGTGTGAGTCTGGATCAAATATGATGAAAAGTGACTGGTATGTGTCCGACAACACTGAAATTGATAGAAACAGATGAAAATGCATATATTGTGTGCGCCGTGACTCTGCTAGCAGAAACATGCATACAGTGTGAGTCTGGATCTAATATGATGAAAAGTGACTAGTTTGTGTCCAAAAACACTGAAATTGATAGAAACAGATGAAAATGCCTATACTGTGAGTGCCGTGACTCTGTCAGTACAATAGAGCCTTTCGGATGAGTCTGCATCGATTCTGATGAAAAGTGACTAGTTTGTGTCCAAAAACACTGAAATTGATAGAAACAGATGAAAATGCCTATACTGTGAGTGCGCCGTGACTCTGCCAGTAAATTAGAGCCTTTCGGATGAGTCTGCATCGATTCTGATGAAAAGTGACTAGTTTGTGTCTAATAACACTGAAATTGATAGAAACAGATGAAAATGCATATACTGTGAGTGCCATGAGTCTGCCAGTACAATAGAGCCTTTCGGATGAGTCTGCATCGATTCTGATGAAAAGTGAATATTTTGGGTCCAAAAACACTGAAATTGATAGAAACAGATGAAAATGCATATATTGTGTGCGCCGTGACTCTGCTAGCAGAAACATGCATACAGTGTGAGTCTGGATCTAATATGATGAAAAGTGACTCGTTTGTGTCCAAAAACACTGAAATTGATAGAAACAGATGAAAATGCATATATTGTGTGCGCCGTGACTCTGCTAGCAGAAACATGCATACAGTGTGAGTCTGGATCTAATATGATGAAAAGTGACTAGTTTGTGTCCAAAAACACTGAAATTGATAGAAACAGATGAAAATGCATATAATGTGTGCGCCGTGACTCTGCTAGCAGAAACATGCATACAGTGTGAGTCTGGATCTAATATGATGAAAAGTGACTCGTTTGTGTCCAAAAACACTGAAATTGATAGAAACAGATGAAAATGCCTATACTGTGAGTGCCGTGACTCTGCCAGTACAATAGAGCCTTTCGGATGAGTCTGCATCGATTCTGATGAAAAGTGACTATTTTGTGTCCAAAAACACTGAAATTGATAGAAACAGATGAAAATGCCTATACTGTGAGTGCGCCGTGACTCTGCCAGTAAATTAGAGTCTTTCGGATGAGTCTGCATCGATTCTGATGAAAAGTGACTAGTTTGTGTCCAATAACACTGAAATTGATAGAAACAGATGAAAATGCATATATTGTGTGCGCCGTGACTCTGCTAGCAGAAACATGCATACAGTGTGAGTCTGGATCTAATATGAGGAAAAGTGACTAGTTTGTGTCCAAAAACACTGAAATTGATAGAAACAGATGAAAATGCCTATACTGTGTGTGCCATCACTCTGCTAGCAGAACCAAGCATTAGGTGTGAGTCTGGATCAAATATGATGAAAAGTGACTGGTATGTGTCCGACAACACTGAAATTGATAGAAACAGATGAAAATGCATATATTGTGTGCGCCGTGACTCTGCTAGCAGAAACATGCATACAGTGTGAGTCTGGATCTAATATGATGAAAAGTGACTAGTTTGTGTCCAAAAACACTGAAATTGATAGAAACAGAAGAAAATGCCTATACTGTGAGTGCCGTGACTCTGTCAGTACAATAGAGCCTTTCGGATGAGTCTGCATCGATTCTGATGAAAAGTGACTAGTTTGTGTCCAAAAACACTGAAATTGATAGAAACAGATGAAAATGCCTATACTGTGAGTGCGCCGTGACTCTGCCAGTAAATTAGAGCCTTTCGGATGAGTCTGCATCGATTCTGATGAAAAGTGACTAGTTTGTGTCTAATAACACTGAAATTGATAGAAACAGATGAAAATGCATATACTGTGAGTGCCATGAGTCTGCCAGTACAATAGAGCCTTTCGGATGAGTCTGCATCGATTCTGATGAAAAGTGAATATTTTGGGTCCAAAAACACTGAAATTGATAGAAACAGATGAAAATGCATATATTGTATGCGCCGTGACTCTGCTAGCAGAATCATGCATTCGGTGTGAGTCTGGATCTAATATGATGAAAAGTGACTAGTTTGTGTCCAAAAACACTGAAATTGATAGAAACAGATGAAAATGCATATATTGTGTGCGCCGTGACTCTGCTAGCAGAAACATGCATACAGTGTGAGTCTGGATCTAATATGATGAAAAGTGACTCGTTTGTGTCCAAAAACACTGAAATTGATAGAAACAGATGAAAATGCATATATTGTGTGCGCCGTGACTCTGCTAGCAGAAACATGCATACAGTGTGAGTCTGGATCTAATATGATGAAAAGTGACTAGTTTGTGTCCAAAAACACTGAAATTGATAGAAACAGATGAAAATGCATATAATGTGTGCGCCGTGACTCTGCTAGCAGAAACATGCATACAGTGTGAGTCTGGATCTAATATGATGAAAAGTGACTCGTTTGTGTCCAAAAACACTGAAATTGATAGAAACAGATGAAAATGCATATGTTATGTGCGCCGTCACTCTGCTAGCAGAAACATGCATACAGTGTGAGTCTGGATCTAATATGATGAAAAGTGACTATTTTGTGTCCAAAAACACTGAAATTGATAGAAACAGATGAAAATGCCTATACTGTGAGTGCCATGAGTCTGCCATTACAATAGAGCCTTTCGGATGAGTCTGCATCGATTCTGATGAAAAGTGACTATTTTGTGTCCAAAAACACTGAAATTGATAGAAACAGATGAAAATGCATATATTGTATGCGCCGTGACTCTGCTAGCAGAATCATGCATTCGGTGTGAGTCTGGATCTAATATGATGAAAAGTGACTAGTTTGTGTCCAATAACACTGAAATTGATAGAAACAGATGAAAATGCATATATTATGTGCGCCGTGACTCTGCTAGCAGAATCATGCATTCTGTGTGAGTCTGGATCTAATATGATGAAAAGTGACTAGTTTGTGTCCAATAACACTGAAATTGATAGAAACAGATGAAAATGCATATATTGTGTGCGCCGTGACTCTGCTAGCAGAAACATGCATACAGTGTGAGTTTGGATCTAATATGATGAAAAGTGACTAGTTTGTGTCCAAAAACACTGAAATTGATAGAAACAGATGAAAATGCATATATTGTGTGCGCCGTGACTCTGCTAGCAGAAACATGCATACAGTGTGAGTCTGGATCTAATATGATGAAAAGTGACTAGTTTGTGTCCAAAAACACTGAAATTGATAGAAACAGATGAAAATGCCTATACTGTGAGTGCCGTGACTCTGTCAGTACAATAGAGCCTTTCGGATGAGTCTGCATCGATTCTGATGAAAAGTGACTAGTTTGTGTCCAAAAACACTGAAATTGATAGAAACAGATGAAAATGCATATATTGTGTGCGCCGTGACTCTGCTAGCAGAAACATGCATACAGTGTGAGTCTGGATCTAATATGATGAAAAGTGACTAGTTTGTGTCCAAAAACACTGAAATTGATAGAAACAGATGAAAATGCCTATACTGTGAGTGCCGTGACTCTGTCAGTACAATAGAGCCTTTCGGATGAGTCTGCATCGATTCTGATGAAAAGTGACTAGTTTGTGTCCAAAAACACTGAAATTGATAGAAACAGATGAAAATGCATATATTGTGTGCGCCGTGACTCTGCTAGCAGAAACATGCATACAGTGTGAGTCTGGATCTAATATGAGGAAAAGTGACTAGTTTGTGTCCAAAAACACTGAAATTGATAAAAACAGATGAAAATGCCTATACTGTGTGTGCCATCACTCTGCTAGCAGAACCAAGCATTAGGTGTGAGTCTGGATCTAATATGAGGAAAAGTGACTAGTTTGTGTCCAAAAACACTGAAATTGATAGAAACAGATGAAAATGCCTATACTGTGAGTGCGCTGTGACTCTGCCAGTAAATTAGAGCCTTTCGGATGAGTCTGCATCGATTCTGATGAAAAGTGACTAGTTTGTGTCCAATAACACTGAAATTGATAGAAACAGATGAAAATGCCTATACTGTGAGTGCCATGACTCTGCTAGCAGAAACATGCATACAGTGTGAGTCTGGATCTAATATGATGAAAAGTGACTAGTTTGTGTCCAAAAACACTGAAATTGATAGAAACAGATGAAAATGCATATATTGTGTGCGCCGTGACTCTGCTAGCAGAAACATGCATACAGTGTGAGTCTGGATCTAATATGATGAAAAGTGACTAGTTTGTGTCCAAAAACACTGAAATTGATAGAAACAGATGAAAATGCCTATACTGTGATTGCCGTGACTCTGTCAGTACAATAGAGCCTTTCGGATGAGTCTGCATCGATTCTGATGAAAAGTGACTAGTTTGTGTCCAAAAACACTGAAATTGATAGAAACAGATGAAAATGCCTATACTGTGAGTGCGCCGTGACTCTGCCAGTAAATTAGAGCCTTTCGGATGAGTCTGCATCGATTCTGATGAAAAGTGACTAGTTTGTGTCTAATAACACTGAAATTGATAGAAACAGATGAAAATGCCTATACTGTGAGTGCCGTGACTCTGCCAGTACAATAGAGCCTTTCGGATGAGTCTGCATCGATTCTGATGAAAAGTGACTATTTTGTGTCCAAAAACACTGAAATTGATAGAAACAGATGAAAATGCATATATTGTATGCGCCGTGACTCTGCTAGCAGAATCATGCATTCGGTGTGAGTCTGGATCTAATATGATGAAAAGTGACTATTTTGTGTCCAAAAACACTGAAATTGATAGAAACAGATGAAAATGCCTATACTGTGAGTGCCATGAGTCTGCCAGTACAATAGAGCCTTTCGGATGAGTCTGCATCAATTCTGATGAAAAGTGACTATTTTGTGTCCAAAAACACTGAAATTGATAGAAATAGATGAAAATGCATATATTGTATGCGCCGTGACTCTGCTAGCAGAATCATGCATACAGTGTGAGTCTGGATCTAATATGATGAAAAGTGACTAGTTTGTGTCCAATAACACTGAAATTGATAGAAACAGATGAAAATGCATATATTGTGTGCGCCGTGACTCTGCTAGCAGAAACATGCATACAGTGTGAGTCTGGATCTAATATGATGAAAAGTGACTATTTTGTGTCCAAAAACACTGAAATTGATAGAAACAGATGAAAATGCGTATATTGTATGCGCCGTGACTCTGCTAGCAGAAACATGCATTCGGTGTGAGTCTGGATCTAATATGATGAAAAGTGACTAGTTTGTGTCCAAAAACACTGAAATTGATAGAAACAGATGAAAATGCATATATTGTGTGCGCCGTGACTCTGCTAGCAGAATCATGCATACAGTGTGAGTCTGGATCTAATATGATGAAAAGTGACTATTTTGTGTCCAAAAACACTGAAATTGATAGAAACAGATGAAAATGCATATATTGTGTGCGCCGTGACTCTGCTAGCAGAAACATGCATACAGTGTGAGTCTGGATCTAATATGATGAAAAGTGACTAGTTTGTGTCCAAAAACACTGAAATTGATAGAAACAGATGAAAATGCCTATACTGTGAGTGCCGTGACTCTGTCAGTACAATAGAGCCTTTCGGATGAGTCTGCATCGATTCTGATGAAAAGTGACTAGTTTGTGTCCAAAAACACTGAAATTGATAGAAACAGATGAAAATGCATATATTGTGTGCGCCGTGACTCTGCTAGCAGAAACATGCATACAGTGTGAGTCTGGATCTAATATGAGGAAAAGTGACTAGTTTGTGTCCAAAAACACTGAAATTGATAGAAACAGATGAAAATGCCTATACTGTGTGTGCCATCACTCTGCTAGCAGAACCAAGCATTAGGTGTGAGTCTGGATCAAATATGATGAAAAGTGACTGGTATGTGTCCGACAACACTGAAATTGATGGAAACATATGAAAATGCATATATTGTGTGCGCCGTGACTCTGCTAGCAGAAACATGCATACAGTGTGAGTCTGGATCTAATATGATGAAAAGTGACTAGTTTGTGTCCAAAACACTGAAATTGATAGAAACAGATGAAAATGCCTATACTGTGAGTGCCATGAGTCTGCCAGTACAATAGAGCCTTTCGGATGAGTCTGCATCGATTCTGATGAAAAGTGACTATTTTGTGTCCAAAAACACTGAAATTGATAGAAACAGATGAAAATGCCTATACTGTGAGTGCGCCGTGACTCTGCCAGTAAATTAGAGCCTTTCGGATGAGTCTGCATCGATTCTGATGAAAAGTGACTAGTTTGTGTCCAATAACACTGAAATTGATAGAAACAGATGAAAATGCCTATACTGTGAGTGCCATGACTCTGCTAGCAGAAACATGCATACAGTGTGAGTCTGGATCTAATATGATGAAAAGTGACTAGTTTGTGTCCAAAAACACTGAAATTGATAGAAACAGATGAAAATGCATATATTGTGTGCGCCGTGACTCTGCTAGCAGAAACATGCATACAGTGTGAGTCTGGATCTAATATGATGAAAAGTGACTAGTTTGTGTCCAAAAACACTGAAATTGATAGAAACAGATGAAAATGCCTATACTGTGAGTGCCGTGACTCTGTCAGTACAATAGAGCCTTTCGGATGAGTCTGCATCGATTCTGATGAAAAGTGACTAGTTTGTGTCCAAAAACACTGAAATTGATAGAAATAGATGAAAATGCATATATTGTATGCGCCGTGACTCTGCTAGCAGAATCATGCATACAGTGTGAGTCTGGATCTAATATGATGAAAAGTGACTATTTTGTGTCCAATAACACTGAAATTGATAGAAACAGATGAAAATGCGTATATTGTATGCGCCGTGACTCTGCTAGCAGAAACATGCATTCGGTGTGAGTCTGGATCTAATATGATGAAAAGTGACTAGTTTGTGTCCAAAAACACTGAAATTGATAGAAACAGATGAAAATGCATATATTGTGTGCGCCGTGACTCTGCTAGCAGAAACATGCATACAGTGTGAGTCTGGATCTAATATGATGAAAAGTGACTATTTTGTGTCCAAAAACACTGAAATTGATAGAAACAGATGAAAATGCATATATTGTGTGCGCCGTGACTCTGCTAGCAGAAACATGCATACAGTGTGAGTCTGGATCTAATATGATGAAAAGTGACTAGTTTGTGTCCAAAAACACTGAAATTGATAGAAACAGATGAAAATGCCTATACTGTGAGTGACGTGACTCTGCCAGTACAATAGAGCCTTTCGGATGAGTCTGCATCGATTCTGATGAAAAGTGACTATTTTGTGTCCAAAAACACTGAAATTGATAGAAACAGATGAAAATGCCTATACTGTGAGTGCGCCGTGACTCTGCCAGTAAATTAGAGCCTTTCGGATGAGTCTGCATCGATTCTGATGAAAAGTGACTAGTTTGTGTCCAATAACACTGAAATTGATAGAAACAGATGAAAATGCCTATACTGTGAGTGCCATGACTCTGCTAGCAGAAACATGCATACAGTGTGAGTCTGGATCTAATATGATGAAAAGTGACTAGTTTGTGTCCAAAAACACTGAAATTGATAGAAACAGATGAAAATGCATATATTGTGTGCGCCGTGACTCTGCTAGCAGAAACATGCATACAGTGTGAGTCTGGATCTAATATGATGAAAAGTGACTAGTTTGTGTCCAAAAACACTGAAATTGATAGAAACAGATGAAAATGCATATATTGTATGCGTCGTGACTCTGCTAGCAGAATCATGCATTCGGTGTGAGTCTGGATCTAATATGATGAAAAGTGACTAGTTTGTGTCCAAAAACACTGAAATTGATAGAAACAGATGAAAATGCATATATTATGTGCGCCGTCACTCTGCTAGCAGAAACATGCATACAGTGTGAGTCTGGATCTAATATGATGAAAAGTGACTAGTTTGTGTCCAAAAACACTGAAATTGATAGAAACAGATGAAAATGCATATATTGTCTGCGCCGTGACTCTGCTAGCAGAATCATGCATTCGGTGTGAGTCTGGATCTAATATGATGAAAAGTGACTAGTTTGTGTCCAAAAACACTGAAATTGATAGAAACAGATGAAAATGCCTATACTGTGAGTGCCGTGACTCTGCCAGTACAATAGAGCCTTTCGGATGAGTCTGCATCGATTCTGATAAAAAGTGACTATTTTGTGTCCAAAAACACTGAAATTGATAGAAACAGATGAAAATGCATATATTGTATGCGCCGTGACTCTGATAGCAGAATCATGCATTCGGTGTGAGTCTGGATCTAATATGATGAAAAGTGACTAGTTTGTGTCTAATAACACTGAAATTGATAGAAACAGATGAAAATGCATATATTGTGTGCGCCGTGACTCTTGCTAGCAGAAACATGCATTCGGTGTGAGTCTGGATCTAATATGATGAAAAGTGACTAGTTTGTGTCCAAAAACACTGAAATTGATAGAAACAGATGAAAATGCATATATTGAGTGCGCCGTCACTCTGCTAGCAGAAACATGCATACAGTGTGAGTCTGGATCTAATATGATGAAAAGTGACTAGTTTGTGTCCAAAAACACTGAAATTGATAGAAACAGATGAAAATGCCTATACTGTGAGTGACGTGACTCTGCCAGTACAATAGAGCCTTTCGGATGAGTCTGCATCGATTCTGATGAAAAGTGACTATTTTGTGTCCAAAAACACTGAAATTGATAGAAACAGATGAAAATGCCTATACTGTGAGTGCGCCGTGACTCTGCCAGTAAATTAGAGCCTTTCGGATGAGTCTGCATCGATTCTGATGAAAAGTGACTAGTTTGTGTCCAATAACACTGAAATTGATAGAAACAGATGAAAATGCCTATACTGTGAGTGCCATGACTCTGCTAGCAGAAACATGCATACAGTGTGAGTCTGGATCTAATATGATGAAAAGTGACTAGTTTGTGTCCAAAAACACTGAAATTGATAGAAACAGATGAAAATGCATATATTGTGTGCGCCGTGACTCTGCTAGCAGAAACATGCATACAGTGTGAGTCTGGATCTAATATGATGAAAAGTGACTAGTTTGTGTCCAAAAACACTGAAATTGATAGAAACAGATGAAAATGCATATATTGTATGCGTCGTGACTCTGCTAGCAGAATCATGCATTCGGTGTGAGTCTGGATCTAATATGATGAAAAGTGACTAGTTTGTGTCCAAAAACACTGAAATTGATAGAAACAGATGAAAATGCATATATTATGTGCGCCGTCACTCTGCTAGCAGAAACATGCATACAGTGTGAGTCTGGATCTAATATGATGAAAAGTGACTAGTTTGTGTCCAAAAACACTGAAATTGATAGAAACAGATGAAAATGCATATATTGTCTGCGCCGTGACTCTGCTAGCAGAATCATGCATTCGGTGTGAGTCTGGATCTAATATGATGAAAAGTGACTAGTTTGTGTCCAAAAACACTGAAATTGATAGAAACAGATGAAAATGCCTATACTGTGAGTGCCGTGACTCTGCCAGTACAATAGAGCCTTTCGGATGAGTCTGCATCGATTCTGATAAAAAGTGACTATTTTGTGTCCAAAAACACTGAAATTGATAGAAACAGATGAAAATGCATATATTGTATGCGCCGTGACTCTGATAGCAGAATCATGCATTCGGTGTGAGTCTGGATCTAATATGATGAAAAGTGACTAGTTTGTGTCTAATAACACTGAAATTGATAGAAACAGATGAAAATGCATATATTGTGTGCGCCGTGACTCTTGCTAGCAGAAACATGCATTCGGTGTGAGTCTGGATCTAATATGATGAAAAGTGACTAGTTTGTGTCCAAAAACACTGAAATTGATAGAAACAGATGAAAATGCATATATTGAGTGCGCCGTCACTCTGCTAGCAGAAACATGCATACAGTGTGAGTCTGGATCTAATATGATGAAAAGTGACTAGTTTGTGTCCAAAAACACTGAAATTGATAGAAACAGATGGAAATGCCTATACTGTGAGTGCGCCGTGACTCTGCCAGTAAATTAGAGCCTTTCGGATGAGTCTGCATCGATTCTGATGAAAAGTGACTAGTTTGTGTCCAATAACACTGAAATTGATAGAAACAGATGAAAATGCCTATACTGTGAGTGCCATGACTCTGCTAGCAGAAACATGCATACAGTGTGAGTCTGGATCTAATATGATGAAAAGTGACTAGTTTGTGTCCAAAAACACTGAAATTGATAGAAACAGATGAAAATGCATATATTGTGTGCGCCGTGACTCTGCTAGCAGAAACATGCATACAGTGTGAGTCTGGATCTAATATGATGAAAAGTGACTAGTTTGTGTCCAAAAACACTGAAATTGATAGAAACAGATGAAAATGCATATATTGTATGCGTCGTGACTCTGCTAGCAGAATCATGCATTCGGTGTGAGTCTGGATCTAATATGATGAAAAGTGACTAGTTTGTGTCCAAAAACACTGAAATTGATAGAAACAGATGAAAATGCATATATTATGTGCGCCGTCACTCTGCTAGCAGAAACATGCATACAGTGTGAGTCTGGATCTAATATGATGAAAAGTGACTAGTTTGTGTCCAAAAACACTGAAATTGATAGAAACAGATGAAAATGCATATATTGTCTGCGCCGTGACTCTGCTAGCAGAATCATGCATTCGGTGTGAGTCTGGATCTAATATGATGAAAAGTGACTAGTTTGTGTCCAAAAACACTGAAATTGATAGAAACAGATGAAAATGCATATATTGTGTGCGCCGTGACTCTGCTAGCAGAAACATGCATTCGGTGTGAGTCTGGATCTAATATGATGAAAAGTGA